>NC_134454.1:23306648-23606648 GCF_030867145.1 Opisthocomus hoazin | reverse complement strand
CAGGTTTGCAAAATATTGAGATATTTCCTGGGTGAAAAGTTGTAGACCTTCCTGTGCTTCCCTGCAAGCAAAATACATGTGCTGGTGCCCATCCTCCAAGTGGGCTTCGCATTGTGAAGAAACATCTCACCTCGTTTTCTCATGCCTGGGCGGAAGAAGCGTGCCTGAGCAGGGAGGGCCTGCACGCAGTATTCCTCCACCACGAGCCCTGTGGTGGTGCGGCCCCGCAGGACAGGGTGTTGGGAGAAGCCGGGCGGTGGAGCTGCCCTCCCATGGGAGACTGGCTCCTTGGGTCAACTGGGCTTCAGTCCGCAGGAGACCTGGGCAGGGCTAGCTGAGGGGATGGGACCGCCATGCAGGGGCTTCGGTGTGCTTGGCAAGTTTGCCCTGTGACAGTGAGCAGAAAAAATGCTTTAGACAGATCGATGGAAGAAATGGTGATCATGGGCAGTTATATATGTGTTCATCCAGCTGGCCCGTTGCAGAGGAGGCATCTGCAGTGCCTGCAGAGGTGGCCTTTCAGTTCAGCCTGGTTCCCCGTCCCTCTCTCCACTCTGAGCCCAGTTTTTTCAGTCAAGTGAACCAGTAGCTCAGATCAGAGCACACCAGTGTGGGAGGAGGATGGATGGCCAGGAGTTTGGGCTGAGGCGCAAGATGAAACCCAAGCTAGTGGGGCAGCCTGCTTGTCTCTGGAATGTGCTGGTCATTCTGTTTCATCTTCCGGACTTGGACAGGGCTGATTTGTGAGGCAGCTGAGGTGGAGACCATTGATTTGTAAGGGGTTAGTCCAGGACCTTGCCTTAAAGGGCCTACCGTTGTCTGAAGCTCTTGCTGATCGTACTGAAACTTTCCTAAATACTTAACTAGTTAACTTGTGCTTTTCGGACCCAGTGTGCCATCTGCTTTCACTCCTTAAGTCATTGCTTTCCTCATTCCTTCCCTTATGATGACATTTCAGGGTTAGTAATGAGTCAGATGTAACATCAACACCTACAAAATTGCTGTGTCCACTTGTTAGAGTGGGAAGTGACGTTAATTTATAAAAGTGAAAAGAAGTCTGTCCATATACTTTCCCCAGGTTATACCGAAATAGTGCTATGTACAGCTAACCGAGGGTTAATATCAAAAGTTATTCTATTGTTTATCTTCTGGTTAAAGAATAACCAGCTTGTGCAGAAAGGAGAATTGGAAAATTGATTTGGCTGTCTAGATTCAGACACATAATTTAAAGTAATATATGTCAAGTTGTGATTTTACCATATATGCTTTCATAGGTGAGTTCACTGCCTGCAGTTCAGTCATCTATAAAGGCTTACGTTGTAGGAGTCATGAAATTCTTTGGTTTTATTAAACCTGAGGGAATTTTTTTTTTAAAGCTGTGTGTAATTACTTTAACTGGCTTAATTGTTGCTTTTTAAATTTTTTTTTTCATCATGGAGACATACTGCATTATTACATTGAGCATATGAGTTTCTGCATTTTAACTATAGTGAGGAGTGCTGGTATGTTTTAAAACGTGTGCCTAATCCTGCATTGCCATACACAAACGCAGTGTGCATATCTAGTCCTCCCTGGCCTTTCACATACTTTTTTGCTATATCGCTGCTGTAACTTGAATATTCTGTGACGAGAATTATAGTTGTCCTGTAATGATTTCTGTTCTGTTTACAGACTCCAAATAAAGGAAAAGCTGCTTATAGTAAAATGAGGATCACTGGTCTTTCAGTAATTAAATAGACTTGTTATACTGCATTAATCCTTTTTGGAACATTTGGAATGACTTCTTAGCACTCACAAACACAGCATTAGGGCCAGCAATTAATCTGTTGTTTGTCCTCCACCATTTGTGGGATGCAAAGCATGTGCGTTCAGAGACGTATTTCAGGTTTAGCACTGGGATCATTGCAGAGTCAAATAATGGTATTGATCACTCAGTAGTGTGAACCAAGACCTGGAATGAAGTTGCAATGATTGTTAGAAGGACTCACACTGCATCCAGCTGAAAGGACTTGCGGTGTAATGGTGTTCAACACTGTCCAGTTTAGGACACGAGGAGAAAAAGGGTGAATTATTTGGAGCTAGCTAGAAACTTTCTAGACTTCTGATTAGCTTTCCTTGTAGGTAGCACAAGAAGTAAAGGCTTAATATTTCATCAGGAAAGACTGTGTTCAAGAAAAAAACCAGTAACTTTCTAACGATGAGGGCAATATACACTGGGAGAGGAGAATGTGTTCTTTTTATCAAGGGCAGGTTTAGGAAGCATCTACCAGTATGACACACCTAAACTTATCAAGTTGTCCAGCAGAGAGGTGGTTCAGGTGATCTCTCGATGACCTTTGTAACCTCAGGATCCAATGATGTTAACACAGTAATCAAATTTGCTCCTTTTCTGAGCTTTGGCTTCACAAATAATGAGCAAATAAAATCACCTGTTCTCTCACACTTTTGCAGTTTTATAATTGCTTGCCTGGACATAGCCTGCTTGGTTTTCTTTGATCACAAGGGCATACTAATTCTTTCGGTGCTGTGCCGGAGTCCTGTGCTGTTCTCTTGCATTGTTCAGCAGTAATTAACTTGAAGCATGGTGCAGAGCATTAGCTTCTGAGCCCAGGTTAAATCAGCAGAAGGGTCTTATGTTGCTGGTATATAGCATTAGAGCACATTATCCTATTGCAGTAAAACAAAAGTGTATTTAAATATAGTCCAGCCAGTTTGACCTTGTCAGAATTCAAGCCATATTAATGGTAACTTGGGCTTGCTGGCATGTTTCGCAGTAGGACGAGCATTAACACAGAACTCTCTATTCCATCTGGTGAGAAACCTACAGAGAGGGCTATACACAGACTTCTTCTTAAATTCCATGTTATGGTGTAACGAGATATTCTGTCTTCCTCGTGCTCATGATGCTTTGCTTGCCACTGATAGCCACCCTGTGTTGAAGGCCAACAGACGCAGTTAAGAAGAGACACTATAAAGCAAAGATACTAGATCATGTAAATATGACCACTGCATAGTAATAGTTATGGCATGTATTTTGGGAAGCAGTGATTAGTGACAGTTTTACTGTAGCAAGTGTACGTGTGAAGTCCATGGCTTTCATTGTAATCCCCTGGAAACAGGTGTCAAAACAAACAGAACAGAATTTAATGATTGATCTACACATTGCATACAAATTGCAAAAAACCTCCAGAATTTAAAAATTTGATTCTGCTGGGGTTTGCCTACGTGGTGTAGTACAGTGCTACATAAAGATATCATGGTGAGGTCTGAGCAAGCTCATGTGGCTACTGGCAGAAGCAAAACTGCATTCATATGGCATCTTCATGTGGTTTTATGTACACTGCTGCTGTGGGTTCCCCACAGGATGATGTGGACCTACTTGGGAAAAATATGCCAATTGGAGTAACCATAGCAGCCTCATTTGAACTTCTGTCAGTTATATGTGTCTTTTATTTTCTAATAATAATATGTGCCTATGAGTCTGACTATGTCTGTTGATGTGGTGTTTGATACGTAGTTTCCAGTTTGAGTGAATGGTGTTTGGCACACATCCTAGTTATTATGTATATTATTGACAAACGGTGCCTTACTTTGGTTCTCAAGGCTGGTTTCTATATCACTGGTAGCACATGACTGATGTGAAAGTGGCACGAAGAATCATTTAGGCTGGAAAAGACTTAAGATCGTCAAGTCCGACCATTGACCTGACACTGCCAAGTCCGCCACTAAACCATCTCCCTAAGTGTTACGTCTGCAACATGTCTTGTAAATACTGCCAGGGATGGTGACTCAGCCACTTCCCTGGGCAGCCTGTTCCAATGCCTGACAACCCTTTTGGTGCAGGAATTTTTCCTAATGTCTGATTGAAACCTCCCCTGATGCAACTGGAGGCCGTTTCGTCTCATCCCACCACTTGTTACTTGGCAGAAGAAACTGACACCACCTCGCTGCAACCTCCTTCCAGGTAGTTGTAGAGGGAGATAAGGTACCTCCTCAGCCTCCTCTTCTCCAGACTAAACAACCCCAGTTCCCTCAGCCGCTCCTCATAGCGCTTGCACTCTAGACCCTTCACCAGCTTCGTTGCCCTTCTCTGGACATGCTCCAGCACCTCAATGTCCTTCTTGTAGTGGGGGGCCCACACAGGGACACAGTGTTTGAGGTACGACCTCACCAGTGCCGTGCTGGCGTATTTCTCGTTGTCTGGGTGGCAGACGCCCGAGTGGCAGAGTGACTGCATCGCTGGGCACCGCAGGGGGTGACTGCATGGGCCAGCCTTTCCCAGCTTCCCAGGGTAAGTGTCTCCACAGAGGCAGCTGCCACTCACTGGCTTTTTTTGGTGTCTGTCACCGTTGGACTGCTTGGTAGCTGTGGGCTGTGTGTGCCTCCATGCCAATGGAAGCTGCAGTGGTGTCCCAGCTCTTGCCAGGACCTGGGGGGGATGCGGGTAGGGGGTGTGGTGGGAGAACACAAGGCAAGTGGAGCTAGGGCAGAGCGGGTAGGGGGTACAGCGGAGAGTGCCCAGGCATGGGTGTGACGCGGGGGCGGTGGAGGACACTGTCTCCGTTGCCAGTGGCACTGGTTTTGAACTCTGTTGACTTCGGGACAGTAGTCTCCCTTCTTTCATCTCCACGGTAACCCTAAGTTACTGTGTACGAGACGTTTGCAGCTTAGGGTTTTCATGTTGGGAGAGGACAATATGCATGTCCAGTGTTGTGTTCCACTTAGGAAAAATAAAAGAATAAAGAAAGGAGAAAAAGAATCTTAATTTATTTTCTTCCCCTTTCCCCAGTTCTGTAAATACAAGGGGTATTCTTCTTCTATTTTATCCATTAGTATGGGTTGAGGTCTGATCTTTTTGCACCTTGTTTGACTCATGAGGGGTTGTTTTACAGTAGTATAAAGACCTAATGCTGAATTCATGCTGCAAGGACTGCGTTCAGATTCATACCACTTCTGTAAGGGATGCTTGGCCTGTTCAGGAGCTATCCTGGTGTGTTGGGTTCCCAGGCGACAAAACTAGAACATGTATGACTGGAGTACTGCAGACTCTCTAGACTGTAGACCTAATCCTGCAAATCCCTATTTACATAAATCCCACTGATTTCAAAGAGCCTGCACATGAGAAAGCAGGTTTTACAGGATCAGGCCATTCTTCCTAGAGACCAACATCTGTTGCACCAACTGTGATAATCTCATGACTGTTAAAGAAAGCTCTGAGGAAACATTTTATCTGGGCTAAAAGAATACAGCAAAAAAAGCAACACTGTTGTCTGTTGCTATAAAGTGGACTATTACCAAAAGCAACAATCTGTGTATAGTCCCGCCTGTGCTCCCCTCCTGCATATTTTTGTTTACTTGAGAGAAGATGCTGTTTGTAGCTCTCTGCTGCTACTGCTGTTCTTCACCCGTGTTTCATAAAGTTTGTGTGCCAGACTACAGATATTGAAATATTTCTAGATACCAAAAGAAGCCTCTGGCTTATAGGTTAATGACTGTCAATGTCTTGCTTTTGGAGTTTTTGGAAACTGAGAAAGAAGTGTCTTCAATCAAATTTTAAGGTATTTTGTGTCTCACACTTCAAGTCTGGCCGAATTGCATTCAAAGAGCTCACTGGGCATTCACTGTGGAACAGTTGATGGTCAGTTGGTAAGATTGCAAGGGAGAAAGAAATCAGAGATGGTGGTCGTGTTGGGAAGAGCAGAGTCACAGAATCACAGAATCACAGAATGGTAGGGGTTGGAAGGGACCTCTGTGGGTCATCTAGTCCAATCCCCCTGCCGAAGCAGGGTCACATACAGCAGGCTGCACAGGACCTTGTCCAGGCAGGTCTTGAATATCTCCAGAGAAGGAGACTCCACAACCTCCCTGGGCAGCCTGTTCCAGTGCTCCGTCACCCTCAGAGGGAAGAAGTTCTTCCTTTTCTCTCCTCTAAGAAGAGAGAACACCTGCATAGCTGTCGTAGCACTTGCTGCAGCTGGACTTGAGTATCTCTTGCGACTTCTGCTTGGAGGTCTGGTGTGGAAGGAACAATGGGCTGCTGCCATACCCTGTTTGACTTGCAGCTCCTGTGGGCCTGGTTTTGTAAGACACAGGAGCATGTGTAGTTCTAGCGCTGGGCTCACTCGGCACGTAGTCTGGAGATTTCGTGTGTGTGTTTGCTGCGTGGCTTGGGCTGTGCAGCTGCTGAGAGAACCGAGATGTAACTCACTGTCCCTTGCAGCATGGGTGTTGTAATATAACAGCTGTAGAAAATGCAAGAGAAAGAGCTGGACAGCTCAGTTGGGCCATTTATGTTGGGGGAGGAAGACCACCCCGAAGTTCAAGAGCAGTGGGAGTCTAAATCAGTGATGCAGTGCATGCACAATAGTTCTAGCATCTCACCCGTGTTTTGGATTCCCTGCACTTAAAATTTACAGTCTGTGTGCGCACAACAAGGACAGTGGTCTGGGATTTCCATGGGCCGTGTAATGGGCAATAAGCTACTGCTGCTCGTGTCATCAGACCAATGGAAATAAAGGGGCAAGACAGCAAATACGCTGACAGTGCTGTCAGAAGCTGCAGAGCTGGTGCACAGAGGCATGCTATTCCTCTAGACTGTACTATATTCTTGAAAATTTTCCTGGTCATTTTCAATATTTCAGATGATTACCTTTTCACCTCCCTGAAATTAGCAAAACAATGTTCAAAGCCTAACAGACAAGGCTTGGGGGGTCTGTATTTTGACCAATATGCAAAAGCCAGAATATAAATGAAGGCTGTGTGCAGCTCAACTTGAGAATGTGATGTGGTCAAATATGGTGCTTTTATTCACAAGGTGTAACTTTACAGCACCTTTTCTTCTCATTGTCTTTACTAGTAATTATGAGTCAAGTTTCCTTAAATGTGCAAGATGCGTATTTAAGCAGACTTTTCATTAGGGGAACAAATGCGTTCCTATAGGTTTTTCTTCTGTCTCACCTGTGTCTCCACACTGTAGTTATCCCAGTTCCTCCTTCCCTATCATAGGTCCACGTTTTCCGTTATGTTTTAAGGTGTGAAGTCATGGGGAATTCTACTCTTAATGACTATAATGAGATTTTAACTGTTCCACTTTGCTCGGAAGTAATTGCTTTCGTGAAGTGGACAATACTTTTTAGTGTGTATTTTCTAGATTTTATATTGAGCTCTATGGAAGATCAGACCTATGCTAAATGTGCAACTTAAATCAACTATACTAAGTTTAAAAAAGCAGAATGGAGAGGATTATAAAATGCAATTGCAAAATGTAAAGCTCCAGGAAACAGGTCTTGGGCCTGAAGGTAAAAACAATTTACACATTTATTTTTGTAGACATTAGTATGAAAGATTTGGGAAAAAAAGACGTGCAAAGGGTCCATAAAGTTTATTTATATAGAAAAAAATATCAAGAGAACCCTTGTGCTAATTTTATGTATTGAGATATTGCCACCTTCATATGCTAGGAGCAGCTAGTTAATTCAGTCAGCAGATATTTTTTGGAACTGTACAAAATAAGTATTCTCAAAATAGCAAGTGTATAAGGTCAGTTTGCTGAAATGTAGTTGTGCACACTGTTTCACCCACCTCCTCTGATTCAGCCCCCAAGGAATGGGGTTCCACTGTCAGTTCTTTAGGGTCTGAATTTATCTTTTGTTTGTGTTAGGTTACATCCAAATATTGTGACAAATATTTGTAGTCCTTTTAAATTGTTTTTTTAAATGGACTTTGTTGTTGTTGTTGTTGTTGTTGTGGTTTGGGGATTATTTGTTATATCTTAGAAAAATCCTTGCCAGCATTTGTAAATACAGCATCACAGCAGATTGTGGCAGCATGGGATGAAGGTGAAACTGATTCTAAACAAGAAGGAAGCTAATTATTTAGCTTTGAAGGATAGGTAATTGTTTTTTTTTCAGAAGACTACTTGTAACAAGTGATTCCTTGTCACATTCTCCACAGTTTTCTATACTGCAGTTTCATATCTCAGGAGAAGTAATGTTCTTCTTCATCAGAACCAATGTACCTCATTAAGTCATTAAGATAACAGGATGTCCTGTCATTCTGCTGTGTTATGGGGTTCTTGCTGAAGGTGAACACCTCTGGAATGCAACAAGAGTTTCGCATGATTTCTCATCATAATGATAATATATCATAATGATAATATATCATATTAAAATAATATGCTGTCTCCTGGCTACCTAATTGAAACAATGGTTTGTTATATAACCGTGCTATTTTATCTTGCTGCTTCCAGAAATGCTTTTACACAGATTTGAAACTCAGCATCTTGAGAGGAGCAGGAACGCAAGTTTTTGAGATTGGTGTCCTCCTGTGCCTCAGTTCAGCACCAAGCACAGTGGGATCTTCATCCCTGTTGAGACTGCAGTGTGCAGAGGTATTTCAAACAGTTAGCGTGGAGTCTCTGTGCTAAAGCAGTTCTCGGCACACTACAGCTGCCTTCCAACCTGCAGGCTGTGATTCTCAGCACTTTCTTGTTGTTAGATAAAACAAATCATTAGAATGATTTGGTCTGTTCATTTGTGATAATGTATTCTGAACATGATTTCTAGAGGTCTTGCAGTATGAATAAGGAAAACTTTTTTCACAAGCACGAAAAGATAAGTATGGTTCTGCATTACATTGTTTACAACTGTTGCATTTGTGTATCTTACCTGTGGTGCTAGAATCTGAAGTCAGTGGAGGAATACTGCTCTCGTGCTTGTAAATGCTTAGATTTTTAACTGTCTCTTTTTCCTGTAATAGTTGGCAAAATACCTGTGACTAGAGGAAACCCTGGAAAGCAGCTAAGGTTTTGTTGTAGTAAAACAGATTTCTGTTAATCATGGTGAACATTTAAGTTTCTTAAGCTTGGTAGTTGTTACAAAAGCTTAATACACCAAACCAGATAGCAGGAAACAGTGTAGATAAAGGCAGTTACTCTTTCAGCTTTACTAAGGGAGGAATGAAGTAGTTTTTTATTGAACTTTACTTGTTTGAAAGAAAACAAACAAACTAAACCAGACATATAAACTTAAAGGTTGAGTTCGCTGTGCTGGGTTGTGCTGGGAATGCCTAGTACTCTGAGAGTTCAGTAGATGGTGCTTGTTCTTGCGATGCTGTCGTTGCCATTGATGCAGATAGGATAACTTGTAAAAGTCTCTGACCCTAAGCAATTCTACGATCACAGCACATGTTGCTATGAAGTCTGTTTAGATCAATCATTCATTTTAATTTTATTAATAAATAATAGTGTTTTTAAAATGGCAATATCTGTTTCTCCATTTTTGAATTTCAAAACTCTTCAGACACAGCTACGAGTTTTTGTTTTTGACTGTCAACGTGCATGAATGCATAGGCTTTGGAAGCAAAAATATCTAAATGAGTATTTTTCAATCCGTAGTGTACAGATTACCCATTTAAGTAACCTGCTGTCCATCCATGGAATCATATTGAACAGTGTGTCTAATAGCCTTTTAAGTTATATATTTAATTACAAAAGTACATGGTGGCTTGTAAGAAATGGTGAAGTTTATTACTATAGTGTTCATTGATGAAATGTGCGTGGGTAGCATGGGCAGTTCTTTTGCAGGCAGTTCAACCTCTCTTTAGAGGAAGTGAAAAAAAATTACACAATTAAAGAGTATATTTCTTTCAGAACACTTAGGATGTTCATCTTGTAAACCACAAAGGTATGATGCTGGCACAGCTTTAATCCAGATAACGATATGAAAATAAAAGTCTCTTACAGACTTTATGAGCTGAACACACTTTTTTTTTTGCTGCACAAAGTAAATATTTGAACATGCATGGCGGGTAGTGTTCTCACACAGTTGTTGAAAAGTGAGAAATCTGAGGCATCTAAGCAAGTCCAGGTTTTCAAGAAGCCTCTGCTTTATAATGTGAATGCATTTGTTCATGTGAATGAAATGAACTTTTGGCCTGCAGCAAATTAGTGTAAGCCGTAAGTGACCTTGATGTGCTTTCTGGCATGATCTTTATTATTGCTGTGGTTGACTTTCCTTTTGGTGTTTCTAGATTTTTTTTGTCTCCTTTACCTATATTGTCAAAACACGATTATTTGTAGTGTGTGTGTTCATGAATAGCAGTTTATCTTTGCATGGTTTACGGAGAGAGTTAGACACCAACAACTATAATTACATCCATGTTCCTAGCTTAGCAGCAAGCTAGAAAAGTGAAGTTAAACTATGCCATTGATGCCGTACATCCAGTAAGAATTCCAGGGTAAAATCATTGCCGCACATTCTTTTGGTTTCATGATAATTGTTACTTGAATTTGGTTTTGAGGGGTTTACCACTGTCTGTTTGTTTATGTGACCACATAAAGAGCACTTAAGTTCTGTGTTTTGTGACTTTCTTCTTGTTGTATTCGTTTACCACTTCTTCCTTCTGACTCAGCAAAACTGTAAATTACAGATGATAACTTTCTTCAGCAGCCTGGCATTTCTGCTGTGTGGAACCAGTGCAGTTGTTACCATTGGTGGTACAAGTACGTAAGCAAGGTTACAGCATGTACGTTGAAGCTCAGCTGTGAAGTGTCATAGCTGCTATTCTCTACCTGACTTACCTGCTAACATTTGTTAAACATATTTAAATGAGGCAGCTGCCTTTAAGGTTGAACTGAGTGTAATTGAGACTAATATTCAGTAGGTTTTCTGCAACAATGGAAGTCTTAACATTTAGGGATTCAACTCAAGTGCACAGATGCATTTACAGGTGTAATTATTTGTTGTTATTTGGCAGTTAAATTTGAATGTTCTTTGAGTATGTAGAATATAGGTTATTTGTTGTGGTTCGTGTTTTTTTCCTTTCTCCTTGGCATAATCATGCAATTATTTAAATATTATTTTCTTACTGAGGCAGACTTGGAATTCAACACAAGAAATATTTAATTTCCTGAACACCCTCCCCCCTCCATGTGAAAAGATGGAAATCTTTCATAATGTATACAGTGAAAAAAGTTTAGCCAAACGTGGGAGAGTTGTGCAAACACACAAGAGACAGAAAGTTCTAAGTGTACTGAAGCTACTGAAATGTCGAAGTGTGTATGACAGGCAGCAAGAGGTCTGTAGAAAATACGGAGTTTCTTCAGTTAAGGTATTAAGCAGCTTTCTTTAGGCCAAACAAAAAATCAGTGGCAAACTGAAAAGCAAGCTCTAACATCCAGGGTCTGGTCCCCGTGCCCATTCAAATGAGCCGTACAACTGCGTTCTCAGCTACTGAAAGTTGGGGCTGGTTTGCTGCCCACTCTTCCCGGTATGGTTTCCGTTGGTTCTCTGAGACCCTGCCACACTCACTTTGGCATTAGCCTGGTGTGGTACTACCTTGTTGGCATCCAGTTTTAGCAGGCAAAGCATGATTACGTTTTTAAGGATGTTTCTGGGTGCTGCTGTGAAGTGTGCTGTAGCTGGGCGCGTTTGTCACGACCTAGTACTTACACAAGGAAGTCTGAGCGCACCTTCCAGGGAGGTGCTTTGTGCTGAAGTGGTTCAGGCAGTAGTTACATCAAGAAAATTGAAGCAAGATTAGGACATATTTGTACGACGTTTTGTAAGCATACCCAGCAAACTTTCTCTGTGCTGTGTGCCAGCCATGCACGTTGTAGCAACTATAAGGCACGTGGTTCTGGCCAGCTGGCTCATGGCACAGTCAAGGCTTGCGTACAGCTGCCTGCAAAATACCGTGTAAATACACCCATGCTTGTGACAGCAATGTGAGTAGGGGAGCGGTCAGTGCTGACCTCTCAAACAGCTCCTTTCCAGCTCAAGTGGCAGGGACGAGGCAGGCCGTGTGTCAGGGGAGGGTGACGGTGTTGCTTTTCAGATGCAGCTTGTGTCTTCTGGCAGGCTCTCTTTGAAGTACCCAGCTGACCACCCTGGTAACATACCCCTGTAACATGACCTGGCATGGCAACATCAGGGGTGGCTCTGGCTGATTATCTTCCCTCTTTGCAGGACATGGTTGCCCGTTTGCATGGAGAGATGGGCTTGCTCCAGATTGCTTTTTTATCTCTGTTCCCTAGCTGCAGAGCTTCCTCATTTAATTCAGTCTGTAGTCCCCCTGATTTTTTTGGGAGTTTGTCAAAAAGCAGAATCAACTTAGGTTCCCAATATTTTCAGAACACAATATTTTATTTTTCATGGAGTTATGGATGCTTTTGATTTAAAAGGCCTTGGTTTTTACCGGCAATCACTGCGACATTAATTTTTTGGCATCAAAACAGTCCTTGAAAACTTGTATTTGGAGATACAGAGGAGAATTTACCAGGATTTAACCTTCAGTTTCCTTCTGTTCCTACCTCTGTACTCTCCAAACACTCAGTTTTCATTTGATGGAATATTGTTTCAAAAAAGCTTGTTGTCATAAAGTAAGAAGAAATAGTTGAATTCTCCGGCAAGTAACAGTGACTTTTCTCAATTAATAATTTTCCTAAAATTTAGTGTGGTCATTCTTTTTTAGGGACTGAAAGGAGACTCACAGATTTAACATGTGTACCTTGTTAGCAATGTTTTGACAAATAGCAGCAGCTGTATAAACTAATCTTTCTGTAGCTTTCACACATGGGACTCTATTAACAACAAGCCACTGTCAGTATCTAATCCCTTCTATCTTTTTTTTTAAAGTTTCCTGGTTTCTGTACATTTTTCCATGTGTAGCTCAGCTATTATTCTTACCGATAAACCGAAGAAAGTGACAGACTGTAAATGGATTGACTTTGCATGACATTTTATATGTGATTTATAGAAGGCGATGGCACTTGTGTTTGTATTCCTGGTAAATTCAGATTAAACTGAAGATTAAAGTCCATTATTTGTAGAACGTTGCAATGATTGCAGAATCTAGAATAGGGCTTTGTTTGAAATTCCTGTGTTGCAAGCTCTGAGGTGTAGAGAATCAAGAAGTATTGCCCTAGGTATGCCATTCAACCTTGTGGTAGTAAGTAAGAGGATGAGCTCTGTTGGTCTTGGTTGTGGTAAAGCTGTGAATACATGGTATGTGTTGGGCAGAAGTCTGTAGTCACCTGTGCTACAGTCCAGGCATAAGACTTTGGCATTTCAAATAATTTTGCCTTTAACTGATTTCCAGATGGATCTGTATCCCAAAACTGAAGTATTAGAGATATCCACAGTGGGACTTTTGGAATTTTTGAGGTGTCTTAGAATAACAAAGTCAAATGCAAGCTCCATTTTAAATGCACTTGACATTTGAACCATCCATATGAAATTCCTGCACTAGAATTATCTAAAGAGGACATTTTGGGATTACAGGGGCTTCTTATCTTTGGCAAGTTAGCAGGAAGATGGTGAAAGGGTATAAAGACAGAGCCCAAACAATATGTCATTATTTTTTTCTAGTAAAACTTAAGGGAAGCTTGAATTACCAAACTCAGAGCAGGCTATTGTCACTACTTGCCAAACTGTACAGGCTTGTGCATCTGTCTAATCCATATTTGAAAGCCACAAACAGAAGCACGTAATTTGGCACAGCACCAGAAGCATGCCTCGGCACACTTCTGGAGATTTTTCCAAATGACTTACTGATGCAAAAATTCTATACTGTTTGCCTGTGCGCGTGCACTGAGAGTCTGGAGGAGATTAGCATGAATTCTGCCAGAAAACTACGTGTGTTACATTTGAACGGGGGACATGATAATTGTGTATCCCTCCTAATTCACCAGGAATTCTAGGTGTATTATGAAGGTTTTTTTCTTTGTTGTGGTTGTTGCGTGTTTGCAAGGGATGGTGGTGTGTCCACTAACAGAAAATTCACAGAGACAATGTACATGAAGTGGGTTGATGATGAAGAGTGCTTTGTTAGTCAGGACTGTTTTTTTTTCTGTTACTTTGTTTTCTACTATTTATTTACTCTCTTTCTGTTGAATTTTTAAAATAGGGGATTGACTAGTGCTTAGAGACCTCAAAAGCAGAGTACAAACTCCTCCATAAAATAAATTCCACAGTCAAGAAATCAGTTTTCTTCCTCCCATAGTAACCATTGTTCCTTATGTTAATTGCCTTAGGCTCTGGCACATCTTCTTTTATTTCACAGTGGAGGGTTTCAAATATTCAGATAAATTTAAGGGTGCACCTCCATGAAATAGCGGAGATGACCTCATGGATAGCTGCTGCAAAAAGAAGCCCTGCCTCACTGGTCCCCTCCACCCAGCTTCTCACAGCAACATTCTCTTGCCTTGGCACTGGTGGTTGTCAGTCTCACCACTTTGCTGATCTCTATTTCATGCTGGCAGGTTGTGTTTAGGTGGTCAGAGGATGAACTTGGTTTGGGAGCTGATCTGGTTAAAATACAGAGTTTAAAAAACAGATGCAGTGTTCTAATAGTTTGAAGTATAATGCCTCTCTGCCCTAGTAGTGCCGCATCTGGAGTACTGTGTCCAGTTCTGGGCTCCCCCGTTCAAGGAAGATGAGGAGCTACAGGAGAGAGTCCAGCAGAGGGCTACAAAGATGGCTAGGGGACTGGAGCATCTCTCCTACGAGGAGAGGCTGAGGGAGCTGGGCTTGTTTAGGCTGAAGAAGAGAAGACCGAGAGAGCGTCTTATAAATTCTTATAAATATCTTAAGGGTGGGTGTCAGGAGGATGGGGCCAAGATCTTTTCAGTGGTTTCGAGTGACAGGACAAGGGGCAACAGGCACAAACAGAAGCAGAGGAAGTTCCATCTGAACACGAGGAAGAATTTCTTCCCTCTGAGGGTGACGGAGCACTGGAACAGGCTGCCCAGGGAGGTTGTGGATTCTCCTTCTCAGGAGATATTCAAGACCCGCCTGGACAAAGTCCTGTGCAGCCTGCTGTAGGTGACCCTGCTTTGGCCAGGGTGTTGGACTAGATGGTCCCCAGAGGTCCCTTCCAACCCCGAACATTCTGTGATTCTGTCAAGCATAGCACAAAAGTAATCAGCTGTTTCATTTTTTGAAGGGGCTTGAGATTGTCCATTAGTATTAAAAGACTAATCTGGTTTCTTTCATGTTTCTTTGCCACTCTAGATGTAAATACACAAAATCTAAAGCAATTAATTCTGTAGTAGTTATTCCAGTGCAAATTACTGTTGTGGGCACAGGTGTTTTAGAAGTGAAAGAAAGATGCTTTAGAAGAGGAAAAGATGGTTTTATTCCAAAGCATTCTGAGGGGGTATTATATTATAACAGGGTCGCTGTTCTGGTAAATTTGCTATGTTGAACAAATACATTTTTGGTTGCAAACTGCTTGTACAACAAAGTGAGGTAGATCCATCTGTATTTAGTTTCGTACTTCTGTCCATACTTCAGCAGAACAATGACAGTCGTCATATAAAAGCCGAGAGAGAAATTTGCATTTTCTTAGATTTCAAAACCTTAGATGTGGAAATATCATCACCTGACAGTTTTCATTGTATTTTCTTTTTTATTGATGAGCAGAGAGTGTGCTGAAAGATGAGGGTAATGAAAGACAACTTATGGCATAAGCTGAGGTTCTGCCGTTTGGTCTGGACACTACTGCTAGGACAGACAGCCGAGTACAGCATATCTGGTCACAACAAGAAAAAGCCCATTTTGGCTCTTCTTAATGTGGTAGGTTGACCTCGGCTGGCTGCCAGATGCCCACCCAGCTGCTCTCTCACTCTGCCTCCTCAACAGGACTGGGGACAAAATAGAGCAAGAAAGCTGGTGGGTAGAGAGAAAGACAGGGAGGTCACTAACCAATTACTCTGATAGGTAGAATAGACTCACATTGGGGAGAATTAATCTGATTTATTGAAATGGAGTTGGATGGTGAGAAAGACAGACAAAACTAAACCACCTTCTCACCATCTCCCCCTGATTTCCAGGCTCAAGCTCACTCTTTCATTCCTGACTCCTCCACCTCCCTCCACCCCTGGCCTTAGTGGTGCCAGGGCATGGGGAACTGCGGTTGTGGTCAGTCCATAACCGCAGCTCCTCTCTGTCTCTCTTTCCTCCTTTCCCTGGTCCAGCGTGGATCTTCTCCACAGAGCAGAGCCCTTCCAGAAATATCCACCTGCTCCAGTATGGAGTCCTCCATGGGCTGCAGTGTGGACATCTCCTCTGGCTTAGTCCTCTCCACAGGTTGCAGGGGAATATCTGCTCCATTGCTGTCCTGGAGCACCTCCTCCATATCCTGCTTCTGTGAACTTGGTGTTCACAGGGCTGTTTCTTACACTGTTTTTTCCTCATTTCTCACTGTTTTGCCCTTTCTTAAATACATATTCCCACAGGCACCACCGTCTTGGCTGAGGGTCTCAGTCATGCCCTGCGGTGGGTCTGTTGGAGCTGGCTGAGCCCAGCACGGGGCAGAGCCCCAACTCTTCCACAGAGGCCACCCCTACAGCCACTCCTTACCAACACCTGGGCACCTACACCCAGCACGCTCAGCATTAGAGGTTATTCTTTCCTGTTGGGAGAATGTATTTCCTGCATATGCCACGGAGCAGTGAGCCTTCCCTTAATAGGTAATGAAGAAGGAAGTCAGACACTCCTGTTCTTCCTTCATGCCTCCTTCAAACTTCCTTCATTGAGCTAAGCACGTATCAGATATGCAAAGCATCTGGAGTGTATTCTGCAAGGAATTTCTCAAAGACTTGGTAGGGGACAAAAAGACTTTAACAATTAGACTCGCTCCTTTGAACATGGTTTTCAAATATAGCTCTGCGTGTAAGGAGGATGAGACGTGTCAGCAGTTGCTTCAGCTGAGGTTTTGGGTGAGCTTAAATCATGGAGGTGTGAGTGAAACCTGTGTTAGTGTAGGTAAACAGCTATTTGGCATCTGTGCGGGAAACTGTGGTTTAGTATTACAGGACTGATTTGTTGATTTCACATCTTTTGACATAAAACTTTACATTTGTCTACTTTTATGTTGTGGTTGGAGGCTCCAAAACTAAATGCCACCATTCTTCAGACCAGCACTCTTTTCCACCCCCTCCCCCAAACAATAGAGAAATTGCAATTTTTAGGACAGTAATGTGAGATATTTATTATCCTTCAAATGGCCTTAGGGTTTTCTCTCAGTATGGCAAGCAGTTTAAAATAAGCTAAATAAGCACAGCTGCAAACTTAGCTACTCTCTTCTATGCTCCAGTAAAAACTTTGTACCAGTTCTTAGTGTGAACATTTGCAATTTGTGCTGAGTGCCTTTGTGCAGGGAAATTTATTGCATTGGCGAAGTTTAATAATATGATGGCGTTGCTGACTCTGGACAACGCTGCAGTGATTGCCCAGTGTAGACAGACTGTTAAATGAAATACATCTTGGAAGCTACCATATTTCCCTGTGTAAATGGTGTGGATGGGCTGCTGAAGAGAGAATTCAGCTGTTTATATGTTGTCCATATTTGGGACTTTTTAAAAGAAGGCTAAAAACTGGCTTATTTGCTCTAAAAATACATTGACAATGCCAAGAATAAAATTTAGGTATTTTTTTCTTGAACATGTAATAGAAAAAAGGTTCCTCAGTGAGGACTTCTGTGACGCTAACAATTAATCATAAGCAGAACTGGGATTAAAAATTTGTAGAAGTACATAAAAAATAACATGAAAATGAGCATTATAATTAATGGTATTCTACAGTTACAGGATCACCAAAAAGTATCCAATAGAATTAGTACATTTTTTTATATGTATCCCTAACTCCAAACCAGGGAAATTGATTTCCTGAGGTAAATTTCTATTAAAATGATATGAAACTTTGGCTCTTGTCTTACTTTTGCAGTTTAGTTTATTCAAGAAGTTTCTTTATGGTTGATGATAAATGCAATACACTTCTGTTTGGACCTGTGTCTAGATTTATCAAATGCTTCAAAGATCCATTTTCTTTTTGCAAACACCCATTCAGAGTGTTAACTGTCTGAGTGTTAGCTTCTGTCAGTCAATGGTCAGGAACTTCGGTTCTGTACAAACAATTCTCTGGGAATTTGGGTCAGGTTCTTCAGTTTCATTAGTGTGCTCCTCGTTAATTCCTGCCTCAATGGAGGTCAAAGGCAAAACTCCTTTGGACATCAGTAGGTGCCTCAGCTGCTTATCTCTTAGACTAAAACTCTTAATACATTTGCTTATCTCCTAGTCGTGGTAAGGCTTAATCGTGTTTGTAAGGCACTTCGAAGCACTTGGATAAAAAGCAGTGCAGTGGTTATCAACATAAAATCTGCAGTTCTCTGTGGTTATTGCATTGTGCTGTCTTGGAGACTGCTGTATTACCTTGTTTCTAACAGGGGAAATTACTGTGGTATTTCAGAGGTTGTGGTTTTGGAACTGTCAATAAATCCTGATATGGAGTATATGTGAGAGTCCAGAAGCCATGGATCAGGTTTTTCAGTGTTCTGTGTTCTGTTTTGGCTTGCTGATTGCGCACGAGGTTTTCAAATTTTACCCTTACAATATTCATTTTAAGCTGATGGAAAAAAATATATTTTTCTTGAAGTCTGTGAAATTAAAATGAAAAATTCAGCATTCCGGTAGACCAGCAAAAGAAATGAAGTTCTGATATAAAATAATAAAATCAGTATTTTTGGGGGATTTCTTGTCAAAACCTAAGTTCTGTTTTGTACATGTAGCTTTGTGTTCTCAGTGATGCTTAAAATCTGCAAAGTGAATTGTCAGCTGGGGGAAAACTGCAGGAAAAAAGTCTTCTGTCATATCCAGAAATGAGTTTACAGTTCTGAGCAAAGCACTGATGCGTCACTCAGGGAGAACGGAGTCCAGCCGCTCTACAGTGCAGACGGAGAGGAAGAGCGATCCCACAGTGTGTGGTATAGTCTAACAGTAGACAACTGTTGGCAGTGGTGCCACAGTTGGCACTGACAGAGTTTTGGTTTGGCTTAATGACAGTGAGCTACATCGCTTTTTAAAATAATTTTGGCACCCAGCACCAGAAACATACACCCTGTTGGTATAATCTGTAATTGAGCATGATTCAGAACAGAAATAGAAAGCGTAGTTACAGGCAGGACAACACATTTAGCCACTTCTTATCTAGCAGCCGTGGAATGGCTGTTAGTGTCCCCTTGTCCTTGGCACTGAAGGATGCTGCATCAAAAGGCAGAATATACGAAAACGTGAACAAAAAAACCCCCAACAACTGCAAACTGCAAAAACCAAACCCCCAGCACTCAGAGTTTTTTTACTTTTTACTCTGTGCTAGTGCTGGATGTCCCCCTCTCCGCTGTCGCGCAGTTCAGAGGAGGGCTGTGGCAGGCTTGCCTTCCGCAGTGGTCCTTCCAAGCACTGTTGTGGTTGGAGCACGCACTGGTGACTGGTGGTGTTGAGCATGGCGAAGTACCAGTCTGAAAATGGTAGAAACTGCCCTCAAAAGACCAGGAGCTACCACTGCGATTAATCAGTTAGAGTCTGGAAGAAAAGTTTTGGCAGAAGTGCCTGCCGAGGAGTCTCACTGGCGTAAAAGGGAAAATGGAGGGTTCAGTCTGGTTTCTGGTAGACTGGTGTCTGTTTTGTAGAAAAGCGCTGCTGAAATGGTTGATAATCTCAGCAGAGAAACCAAGAATGGAGTGGGCATGGTTAACTGAACAATCGTTTCCCCTCTTTGATGTGGTTCCTTTAGAAAATCTTTAAGGCACATTGGATAGATCAGCGAGAGGAAACTACTGTCCCTGTTCCTGCCTGATTTGCTCTGTAGTTGGGGGATTCAAGCCATTAGCAAGACTGTTTTATGTGCTACTTTTACTTGTGTTTTACACCCCTCCTCTCCCACAAAAACCTGAATAAACCAAGTATGTAATGTATTTGGTCCTTTTCTGTTAAATCAAAACTGCCGTAGCAGCCCTGAGGTATGGGAACCGCGATCGAGAAGTTTCATGGTGAACGGCTGCAGAGGAGTGAATGTTCGCAGTACGGTCTCTGGTTCTTCACTCTCAAAGTGACTTACAGCACAGGGGCAAAAGCTGGATGCACAGATGAACAAAAAGAGAGTCACTCGGCATTGTCCACACACGTAATGTTACTTGCAAAAGGCTGGAGAATGAAGACTTTTCAGTCTAAACCATTTTGAACACACAAAGTGGCACTTTTAAAAATAATGTATCCTTAAAGAAGGAGGAGAGCATTTATAAAATTAGGAGGAATTCTGCAGTCCACATTTATCAATAAAAATTTAAAGAGGAAGAAGTAATCACAGGACGTTTTTGTTGGTTGTGTGTTTGTTTTTTTTTTTTTTTTTGGGCCTCCCCCCCCCCCATTGCATGTTAATACTAGTGCTGCTAACAATATCTACAGCTACAACTGGTTTTGAGCAGATTTGTGTTGCTCTGATTGTTTTTTTGGTTTCCTGCTTTGTCGCACAAAGTGTCACCCTGTGTCCATATAAGCACTTTCTTGATCAGACACCTTTTCGCCTTTAGATATGATCTGGAATTCGTTGGCTTATCTCTTTAATGCCATTGGAGCTGAAAAAAAGGCAGTTTCCCTCTTGCTAATTATGGTGAAGTGCCACGTTATGTTGTACTGTAGTTAACAACTTCAGGGGCGCCGAGAACCTTTAGTTTTGCCTCTTGGGAGTGGGACTTTTCCTCTTTCACTCAGCTCCAGGAAACTTGAACATTTGTGTTTTCAGGACCACGTACTGTTGGGAAGGAAGCAGGGGTGGAGATGTGTGCAGAGATTAAGTGGATATGAGAAGCAGTGTGCTTTGTAAAGATCTAGGAACTTCACAATTCTGAGAAAGACGCGCTGTCTTTGGCATGTCCTTTGGCATTTTTAAGAGTTCAGTGACAATGCTGCTAAACGTAGCAACCTGTCAGAAAATTCCATGTGGAACTGTTTTTCATGTGTGGTTGTCACAGACCAAACTTTTTTGCATACCATTCTTTTCTGGCACTTTAGCATGCGTAATGTGTATGCAATGTGTGTGTCTGTGTATGTGTTTGTGAGCGGGTGCACAAGCATTCATATACTCTAGCTGTGTTTTTCTGGAATACATATTTATTATTCATCATGGTAAAGGAATTCCATAACTGTGGGAACTAGTTATTAAAAAATATCTTTAAAAAAATTTCAACCAGTTTAGCATTAACTCTTCCCACTGATGCTGCATCTGCAAGTAATAGTCTGGTTTTAAATTTGGACCCATAAATTCCGTGCCTCTACTTACTTCAATTTCTGACGAGATAGTATTTTGGGAAAAAATAGAGCATTCAGATGAAATCCAGATTTACTAGGTATTTGCTATGTATTTTTGTAACTTGATGGTACCAGTCAAAGTTTTGTCATGCATACTGCATGTGCTTCATAGCTGCGCTTAAATGCTTCTGCAAGACATGTCCTACAGCAATATGTACTTTGTGGCTTCTTACAGTAAGATCAGTAGCAGTGTATATTCCTGCAAATTAAATTATTCATGTTTCTATCTGTGAATAAAAACTGTACATGTATCATTTTTCATTTTTATCAAATAGTCCATTAAACTAAAATCAGTGAGAATGCTGAATGTACCATCCTCTTACCTGCTTTATTTCTTCACAGTTTTCCTGGTGTTTTTTTTTTCTGCTGTGAAGGAGCAGTATGTTCCTCTGGATCAGACAGCGCAGGAACAGGCTGCAGGGATGGCAGCGCGAACAGTTCTGTGGCAGGGTGTGTGAGTGCAGCAGGGAGGAGCATGCTTAATTTTTCTGTCTACCGACCTAATCCTGCTATGGAGGAAGCCATGGGCTTCAATATCAACACATCAAGTCCCTGGTGAAGAGGATTTCTCAAAAAGTGGAGCTTTTGAGCACTCTGAATGTGAGACTCGTCCTCCCAGGCATATAAATCTGTGCAGAACAGCCTGCCTGTGTGATTAATAAATTTCCCGTTTCTGCTTTATTCTCGCTCTGCAGCACTGACACATTCAAGTGATAGTAATTTATTTTCTAGGATGAGTATCAGTTGTCTTATTTGGCGAAAGCAAAGCCGGGACTACCTTTTTAATATTTACTTTCTCTTTAAGCATCTCAACTTAAGGCTAAATGAAAAAGTTGAATAAATCAGCCAAAATCTTCTTTCAAATAGGAAAAATGTATAATTGAAATAAAAACAAATCAAAGCGGGTAGGTAAAATGAGGTTCCAACACGGTTGTCTCAGTAATTAGCATACATATTACTTAAAAAATATGGAGAGGCTAGACAACTGGTATCATCTTGTCTGAAAGCTAATTCCACAGCATTTTTTCACCAGAAATAATGCTGGAGGTCTTTATTTGCAAAGGGTGGGGGTTGCTACTAACACAGTGAAAAATATGCATTAATGGGAGAAATGCTGTAGGTGGAGCTTAGAGCTGACCTGTAACAAGTAGTATCCCATCTACTTTTCAGGTTGTGCTTTGTGGCTTACTTAGAAAATATTTTCTGTTCCTCTATCTGATAAAAAAAAAGTACTTGTGGTAGAGACATTCCTTGAAGGTGGGCTGTTTGTAAAGGAGAAGTTACTTGGCTATTCTGTGTGCTGCTCTGGAGGAAAGGCAGTTGATAAAGAATGAGTTGGGACTAATGCCAGACAAACACTTTTCCAACATTTATGTATTCGGTGTGTGACATTTTTTGTTCACTAAAATTAAACACAATACATGAATGTATTAATGGTTTGTTTACCAATCACTTAATTTTGATAATAAAAAAGTCCGAGAATTATTTAAAGTGAATTAGCTATGGATTGCACTTCACACTTAAGAACCGCTTTTGATAGCGAAGTACACGGTGAGGTACAGGCTTTTCTTTTACAGTGAAAAATCGTTATTCTTTCCAGGAAAATGCTACAGAGTACAGAAAATGCATACCACATCTATGAATGCCAGAGACCTTTAGAAGTGCAGCAAGCAAATGCATGATTTAACCTTTTCAGTTGAATTCATACTGGTGATTGAAAGAGGCTGTCGCTGACATGGATTGTGGCATAATGATGCAATAGTGTCAATAATCAGATTAGTAGGCAACATCCGAAAATGAAGTGTGGCAGTGCTTTGTCCTTTACAGACTTGCATAGATTTTACATTTTGAAATTTTTATTCCTTTTGCTATTTGCCAATTAAAGTTTGGCTTAGACTTTAAACTTTTTTTCACAGTATTTTCCCTAGTTTACTCCTTGTTAAGTGTGCTTCAGTCTGAAAATATATCTTAACTGAAGATATGCATGTTACATTTGGAGTAACTGCATTGCGGAGCAGGGGGGGAGATGATATGTGCACCTCTCCCACCAGGTTGTTGTGGAATCTTGTGGAAACAAGATTTCTCACAAAAGAACATGCTGATTTACAGTCCTGCTGTGAAGATCACTGTGTTAATATGTTTTTCTTCTCCTTTTTTTCACAAAGCCCATATAGAGGTGTAGAGATATGTTCTGCAGGAAAATTTTATCTGCTCCTAGCTACTATCCCTTAGTTTTGGCCTTTGGGAAGTTAGTAAATCACAGTTTTAGTAACTGAAATGTGGAGGGTTAGATGTTTTTCTTCTGGATCTTTTTGCAGTATATTTCCCTCCTGTAGTGCAGAGTGTGTTTATTTCTACATGTGACAAGTCTGCAGTCGTGTGTTCTTTCTGAGTTATAATGACTCAGATGTCATAATTAATTTGATGAGCAGGTGGGGGTTATTAGCCTTGTGCTTCACTTGCTAATAGCTGCACAGCTTTTCTAAAGTACTCTTTCAACTAAGGAGGCATTTCTTCACATAGAATAAACAGTGCAGCACAAAAGCCTCAGTTAGATAACTATCCATGGGCTTGAAAAGCTGCCAAGCAGATGTTGTTGTTGGAGCGGGCCCAGGCGAGATTGGGCAAGGCAGATGCGAGATGGGGGAGGAGGTTGCACCGAGCTTTCGCCGCAGTGGCTGCAGAATGGGAGGCTGGGAGGTGTCTTCCCATAAACCAAATCCATCCCTCGCTGGCCTCATGCTCATTCCTCAAGACCCACCCTTTAACTGTAAATAAACGAGGAGGAAGGCCCCCCCCCCCCCCCCACCTTAATATCCATGAGGGAATGAAACCGAATGTTCATCCAGCAGTCAGTGACTTCTGGTTTGCATTAAATCGGCTGTGTGCAATTTTTGAAGGGCCTACAGAGACTTTGCTTCATACCTATCAACATATGTAATGAACATGACTGCACTGACATTTACCAGAACTCTTAGGTTCTGCTTTATTGCTATAAATTAGGCTGTGCAAATTTAAGACAAAATGCTGTCTTGTTTCCTGTCACCTCTCAATGTAGTTTTTTTCCTGGTGAAATTTTTTTCTGCTTTATTAAAAAATAACAAATACAGAATATGAGTCTTTTTGTCACTTTTTTTTTTCCATAAGAAAACACTTAGAAAATCCACTGGATTTGTATGTGAGAGACAAGTAGACTGCACTGAAAATGGAGCTGATCAGTCTTATATCTTCTCCAGTTTTTTTTTTTTCTGTGATCCTAGGCTTTTTAGAAGACATCTCTCTGTCTGTCTGTCTGTCTCTTGATTAAATTGTACAATCCCATTTTTCTTTGACTTGATCTCAAGCCAGTGTTCTAGCCTTTTATTGCCAAGGGATACTTTTGATAATGGGCTATTAAAACGCTTCGAGCTTCCATCCTGTCTTTCAGATCTGTGTATGCATAGGTTGTCTTTCTGTGGAGAAGGAAAATCCCTCGGTTGGCAGAAATCAGTGGATTGTATGTATTTGTACTATAAATGACTTAAAAGAAGTAGATGCTTGTTAAACTAAATATGGCATAAAAATATCACAAGACCCAGGTGACTGTGCTTCATAAAAGACGATGTTATGAGACTCTTGCCTCTATGTTTTGTTACCTGCAGTAATAATCGTTGTTTGTTTTGCAGTCTTGTATGGTACATGCAGACTGTAGGTTGTCCTAAAGCCTCCTTCACCATGGAAATTTGCTTGTAAATGGCAAGACGTACAAGCCATTTGACCTTTCATTGCCATTTAATATGTGTTTAATATTAGTTTTGAAAGGACAGTGAGCTTAAAGCACAAGCATATATTCTATACAAATGTGCACACTTAAGTATTTGGTGTGTTTGACTTCTAAAGTTAGTCTTCTTCAGTAAGCGTAGTAAGAGTCAGAAAAGCTCAAAGCAAGAGTTTCGTTACCAGGATGTTCTTTTTACTAGTCTAGATTTGATTTTTCAGTCTGAACACAGTAGGCTTACATGCTTCAGAAGATAGCGAAGTGCTAATGACTTCCCAAATTGAAACATCCATTTTTCATTTAATGAATGATGGGAAGCTCTTTGGTACAATGGTCTAAGAATTTTTTTTCCTTAATCTTACCAATATTGTTTTTCATTGTGCTTTTTCAACAAGTTCATGGAAGCTTGCCAACCTGCTGGAAACCTTATCCCTTTAGGATTTGTATAGCTAGGGTCTGGTATAATACAGTTAAAAAAAGAGAACAGAATGCAGAAGTGTTTCAAAATTCAAGTAATCAAATATTTTTAGGCGAGAAGAGGAAGGCACAGATTCTATACATCTGCATGTGGTACACGGGCTGACCGAGAAACATTTGTTTTGTCCCTTTCCTTGTGGCTTCAGGAAGCTGAGGTCGTAGGACTCTCCATACGTCAATTCTTACCTTCAGGCATTAGTTCCATTTTATCCCAGTTGTTTTTTCCCTTGATTGATAAGTATCATATGTGAACATCAAGATCCTGGTCCTTCAGCTGCGTTCCAAAATAGTGCTACTTTTGTGTCTCGTTCAGATGCATGCATAGGACTAAGACCTGTCTTCTGTCCAGGCCTGATTAAAGAAAAAAACAAACCATATGTCTACCAATAGAAAAATATGGTGGCAAACCAAGCAGTTCACATTTTTTTTAGGAGAGGTGGGGAGGAAGGTTGAAGAAATATCAGATTGTCTGCTAGGGCAAAAAGAAGATCAGCCTGCAAAGGGTATTTACTAAAAACTTTACTGCTAAGGTCCTTATACAGTTTCATTCTGGCCTTTTTATCATCATATCTGTTTTGAATTGGGTAACAATTTTGTCTAGAGAGGAACCACATGAAAAATAAAAAAGGATACTATTTGATTAGTTTATATTTAAGACTTTCTAAAACACAGAATGATTAGCTGTATCTTTGCAGCATGGTTCCTTGTTTTCCTGATGGTCCTTCAGTTTCTCAGTTGCACAGTATGTCATAATCACGGAAAAAAAATTAAGTCGAAAGAGCTTTAAGGTACATTAAAATAGTTTTAAAAGTCCCTAGGGCACCGATCTGATGGCTCAGCACTCTTCTAAGGGAAAAACAAGAGGGGTTAAATTGAATGTGAAATAAAAAGTTCCTTTGCATGTAAAAGTCCAACTCTTTTTAATTATATCTTATTACATTTTTTCAAGATGACTGTAACCATCCCTGTAATAAATTTGAACAATGCAAATAATAGCGTATGGAGCTGGTGGTCAATGGAGACACTTCTCTGATGTTATCATCTTTTTCTCTTGTAAGAGTTTCTGGAGCTGATATAGAGTCATAGAATCATAGGTTGGAAAAGACCTCTAAGATCGTCAAGTCCAGCCATCCACCGAACACCATCATGCCTACAAGACCTAAAACCTTCTTCACTGATAAAAATGGCAGGTATAATGGGATAGATGGAGTATTATAGCAAAAGAAATCACTGACATTGAGCTATCTGGACGGTTCATATGTTTGCTCCTTTATGTCTTTTAACTTGTCCAAATACAAAGCTGCGTGGAGCAAAGAATAAGAATCACACTTCAAGTGTGAGAAACAGTGACCTTGAAAAATAACCAGTAACAGACAACAGAGAGTAAGATGAATGTGGCAAGAAGTGTGAATTGCTTATGTGTAAATAGGAAAATCCTAAACAGGAGGCTGGTGGCATTTTGGCTGTCTAGTCCAGAAGCAGTCACTGATACAAAGCTTTGTTCTAACTTAAGTGCTTCAACAAGAACAATTTTTAGGTGCTTTGATGATCACTGCTTGAGGTAACAGTCTATCAGCTAGTTAAAGCCAACCTTGAATCAGCAGCACTTTGAAGTGCACACAATAGTTAACTGGATTTTCACTAACTTTTTTTCCCCCTGGCATTATTCTCCAGTTCGTATTTCCATCTGGAACCAGAAATACTGAAATACCACAAGTCAGTTAATCTTTACACTATTTCTGCTCCAGTTGGAGAAAAAAAGTATTGGCTTGATCTTCTAAGATTCCTAGTCCAACATTTCCTGAAATATCTTCTTATGAGGCAAGGGTCAGATCTACAACAAAAACTTCTGCCAGTTGAATAAAGCTGGCTAGAGGCTGTGACTTTTTTGCAGCAAAACTGTAGCCTGTGCTCAGTTCAGCTGCAGAAACGTTTGTGTTGGAATCATCTGTTGTGCTGTTGCACTTCCCTAGGTTAGATCAGGCTTCAGATAAGATACTGCTCTTCACTTAACTTTCTTCAGTAAGTTCTGAAAATCAACTACTTTCCTCTGTTCCATGTATTTTTTTTTAGCAAAGAAAAGTTGATATGCAATCAACTGAATTAATTGCCGCAAATGAATAGGGAAAATGATCAGAACAGAAACACCATTAATTTGTAATATCTGCAAAATATTATCAAGTCATAAGAATCTGTGTATATATTTCAAAGGAGTGAACAATTACCTTTTCTCAGTGCTGTTAGCATCTACAGCAAAACCTTTGCATTTTTAACCTATACGTTTACTAGCCTTGTAGTAGCTTTCAATTAGTTATTTCTCTTTAGAGAAATATTTCTCTCTCATAGGTATCGAGATTCTGTTTTCATTAACTTCTTGAAAGGTATGAGTTGCAAATAGCTGATATCTAGATGTTTCAAAATTCCTCTGTGTTTTTGAAAATTGTAGCCTCAATCCTTTCCCATAATGTTTTTCTATCAGCCATCCCATGCTATGTAACGTAACTAAGTGAGGTAGACTCCTGTGAAGAGACTCCCTGTTATCCCATGCCAGGATGGACCACTTCATAGAGTCCAAGAATCCAGAGATACGAATCTGTTCAGAATCCCAACGTACAAGTACTGAGTGGAGCTAGAGTATCTGTCATCCTCAGTCTTTCCAAAAAGCAGGGTCCCCTGAGACAGCCTACAATATGCAGTTCCCTCGAAGTCATACAAATCCCCCAACACAGGCAGCACTTTAATAGCTTAATTTGATTTTATGTATTTGTGATACAAGACCTCAATGCATAAATTCTTTATTTTATATTTGCTTAAGTAACCACTGCTTTTTGTGTGCATGTGTGTGTTATTGGCTTGTGTGATTTAGCTAGTTTTTTTGCTGTGCATTGTTCCCTTCACACTTATTTTATGTTGTGTTACTACTATGTGTAGTTAGCTTCTAGCTGGTGTTCTCAAAAGCACATTTACAGAGGCAAATCACCTGAGTCAGGTGTGCTCCTGTTGCTGAAGACTTGACAGGCAATATGAGAACAAGGCTTCTGCATGGCCTTTTTACTTGACATGGTACTGGGGAGTGTTTATTGGAGGAAGGCATTTTCCTAGTCACAGCACTGGAAGGAGCTGCAAACAAACCTCTCTCCTTAAGGGGCGGGGGACATTACGTGTGTCAGTATTGTAGGCCTTCACAGAGTGCATCTGAGGTGGGAAGCAAAGCCTCCACGCTTCATGGAAATCTGAAAATCTGACCTTGTCTTTTCCATATTACTGAGGAAAAGGTAGGCAAAAAGAGACGTATGCAACCATAAGTCAGCTGAGCACTATTCCGAACCCCAGACGCTCTGTAAAAAACAGTGAAGTGTCTCTCGGAATAAGACGCGTGGCTTAGGCTTCTGCTTCAAGCAGCTGGACAGAAAATGAGACTGCTAAACTTCTTTTGGGCCCAGAAGTTTGTCAGCCAGAATCGTTTCAAAGATAAATCCCTTAAGAGGCTAAACACTGTCGCTGTACCCTGTGAAGATCCATACTAGATATCAAGCTTGGCTACTACTCGTCGTCGGTTTGGCAGCGATCTGGAAAGATATTTTCAGCTCTTGTCCAGATAAAAACTTTTGCTCTATTCATGTGACTAGAATTCTAAAATGTCTGAATTAAAGGTGCAGTTGCTTTCTTTTTCTTTTTCTTTTTCTTAAAATGTTCATTCTTTCTTTTTATTCTAAGTGGAGCTGGTAACACTGTTAAGAGCCAAGGTAGCCAGGGTCTTCCTGTTACAAGGATGCTTCCCATTGCTTATACATAAAGCTTTACTCCTTTGAGCTTTGACTTTTGTGTGCAGTGTCACTTGGAGCTGAATTTTATTATAAAGTTTCAGCAAAACTGGGCTAGACATTCCCAAAAATGAGATTAAACAAAAACATGTTGGATTCTAATAAATATATCTTACAGTTGTTTTGTTGAGAAGCTGTGGTGCCTCCATGCTTCTGAGCAAAGTCTTCAGATTTGGCATAGCGGTCATTCTGGTGTCAGGGGATACCTGTTGCTGTTCTTGTGAAAAAATGCTTGAATGTGGCCAAGTTACAAGCCTTTGCAAAGGCTCAGTTTGCACATGTTAAATTACAGTCACATCAGACTTCAGCAGACAAATTCCATGGAAGGTGCCGTCTGCTTTGAGCATGTTCCAGTCCGGGAATAGTGCTGGACTTCTTCCAGTTTTTTCTAGCAGTTCTCGGGGTCCTGTTGGGAGTTGAGAGGAGGAATATATGCCGTCTTGTCTCAATTCTTCCTCAGATAGGCAAGTGAGGAGAAAAGCTGTTGGATTTTAATATAGAGGGAACAAGGAATTACTCCAGAGGAGCAGAAGAATAGTAATAAACTAGAATAAAGAATGGGTTACTTGTAAAACATTATGTTATTAAAAGACATAATGTGATGATATTTGATTTATTAATTGATATGATATAGCTTTAGAAGATGCGTGTCTTTTTTAGGATCATTTTAAGTGAGGGAACAAGAAACTGTTTTTGGCTTGCTGAAATACCAATAGTGAATAGAGGAGATGAAGAAACGTCAGCTATTTCTCCTTGCATCTCTTAGGCATTATTTATTTCTTCTTCAAAATGAAAATGATAGTGAAGCCACAGAGCTACGAAATATTTTTTAGATCTGATGCTGGTGTGTTCAGCAGCCTTTAGTCATCAGACAATCAGAAGTTGCTGGTTCTTTTCTGTGGCAAGTGCCTTGCTATGGTAAAGGTATGAAGAAAGATAAGATCCGTAGTAACACAAAACTGAACCCTAATTTCTTCAAAGTGTTTTGATCACATCAGAAAAGTTGAGTTAGTTGAGGTTATCTTCAGAAACCTGCTGTGAATGGCAGTGTAACTTGGTGTGCTGAGGTTGGTATGACAGTGTTCTGTAACTCTAAAAATTAGTCTGAGAGAGTTCTCTGTTTGTGTCTGAGCAACACAGTATAAAGTATCTTTGTCTGTTTCCACCCAATCAACTTGCAAGCTTAGCTTCAGTTGTTATAGCTGCACAGGGCTTGTTCCTTCTCATCTGTTACCAATAGCAAATATTCTACAGGCCACACTATGTCCTCAGCTGCACTTTTGCCTTGAGTCAGTCTGCACAGGTGTGCAACTTTAATAAACAAATGTAGCTGTAATGGAAGGGCTAGAATCTATTTCTCATGCTCTCTTAACTATATAAGCTCTTCAAAGCTAATCAAAGTAAAGGTCTCTTTTAGTTTCCAAAAGGAGTAGGTTGGCCCTGGATAAGCATGTTGCTGGTGTTTTAGTAATGAACCTACCATTTTTTTTTTTACGAATTTTCACAGTAGTCTTTTCAAACTTTTTTGTAATTACTTATTCCTTTGACCTTTTTGGAAGGTGAAGTCCCTGCACCAATGTCCATCACTCTCGTGTTTACTTAGCGAAACTTTACTAACTGTATGTATTTACATCAATTTGTCTGACCACAGTTTTGCAGTTATTCATATTTCTCCAGAGTATCACTGAGACTTTTATATTCGGATTACACAGGAAAACCATTCTGGTCAATTCTGATATGTGCAAAAGATATTGCTTTCATAAACTCTTTGCATGAAGAAGAATGACAGACTTGGGCCCTTGACCTTTTTTTTCAGTTATTCACTGTGTAACATACGTGTATCTACAGTAGCTTATCCCTGTAGATTTAGTATGTCCCCATAAATTTAACTTATACAGCTCGTCACTGAGATCTTAATTATTGGTCAAAACTGCAATCTAACTGGCTAAACTTGCATTATTAGTATTAGTCAGTAATGATTTTTCTTAGAAGAGCTGTAGACTCCTGCTGCCTGTGTTTTCTGCACTGAATTTGAAGATGAAGCTGCTGTGGTGTACATACCTACCTAGCAATCAGTACCAAACTCAAACTTTTCATGAAAGATCATCACAATTTTAGTCACAGTTATTTTTTGTTTGTGTTTTTGAAAAGGCAAAAAGCTTCTCCCATGAGCTAAGATTGGAGCCTCTAGTTGTAATGCCCACTGGCTGTCTTATGGTGCACAAAATTGCCTGGATAAAAATTGTAGTTGTTTACAGAAATCAATAAGCTGAAGGAGTTGTCAAAGACTCTTTTTTTCCCTTTGTTTCTTTTTGTTTTCTCTGGCATTAGAACATTACTTCATGCCTTGCATGTTTTGAAAGAAAAAGCTAAATGCATGAAAAAATTTTTGAGGACAGAGTTTTCTTGCTCAGTTTGCACCTTGTGGAAGACTCCAGCTCACAAGGGGCTTGTGAGTAGTTTTTGAGTTTACCCCATCATGGGTAGGTTTGCACATGGAAATTTTGTAATATATCCATATCAGCTGTGGAGCCTGAATGTTCAAAAAAATTTGTAGGCTCCATACAACGAGCATGTAAAGAAGGAAATAACAAGTAATATTTTTCTGCTGTTTTCTTGTTCTATGACTAAAAAAAACCCATTCTTTTTTCTGAAGGAGCTTGGCAGATGTTTAAATAATATGTCAAATACCTATATACTGCAGTCATGAAAGAACTTGGGAAGAAATCACATTTGAACCCCTACTGTGTAACAGTTTGAGACCCTTGACATAGAAACATCTTTAACGGATATTTAGTTTGAGATTCCTGCATTGACATTGCGGTATCTTGACAGTACAGTTCCTGAAAATGGGAGATAGCAATTTTAAAAAGAGTTTTTCTTTTATACTTCCATAGACAGTGACCAGTGAAATGGTGTGAAGGTGAAATTGACAGCTTCAGAAGTGCTTTTTAGTATGCTTTGGGAAGTTCACTGCTGCCTGTGGCATACATTGTGTGAGGGCCTTGTCTTTCTAGAACTCTCAGCTGTACGGGTTTGGTTGTGGGCAATTGTCTTGATTTGCCTTGCATGGCGGCATGAACCGGGTTACACATATTGCCCTGCAGAGTACACAGTGTGTGCTTGCACTGAGCTGGCATTTTACCCTTTGAGTATTTGAGGTTATTTTGCACTGTGCTATTCTGAGCCCTGATCTTCCCCCAGCCCTGTCCTGGCCCCCCCCCCCCCCATCCTCCACTCTCTCCTTACCATCTTTGATCCTGGCAACAACAGTTCATTCCATGGCTCAGGTCAGACAGAAATGATGCATTGCATCACAGCTGCTTTTATGAGAGTGTTTATTTCATATCTGAAATGTTTTTATATACATTTGCTCTGCTATGACTTGCAGGAGGAGAAAGAAAGCAGTTTTACTGGAGGCAAAACAGCCACCTGTGAAAACTAATTGCGTAGGTTGTGTTGTGCTGGTATCTCTGGGAATGATCCGTCAGGAAGAAAGTAAATATCCTTAATCTGCTAGGAGATCACCTGTATGCCAAAATGATCTCCTTTATCAAAGTGGTGATTGAAATATCCCTTCAGATTTGCGGTGGTATGTATATGGGGGGAAAGAAGGGGAGGAAGTGTAACTCCTGCAGAGGCAGGTGCCTCATCCCAGCACAGCGCAGAGACAAATGAAAAATGACAAACTTGAGAGCCTCTGACTGAATTGTCTCATTAAAGGATGTAATTTAATATGCTTGGTATCCAGTTACTTTCGAAGAAGAGTTGCAAGAGACTAGTCTTTTCTTTAGGTTTGTCTTTTTCTCCTCAGTAAGGTGAGGCTGGTGGTGTTAAGTTAGGCTCCTCTCCTCGCTCCTGCCTCAAAGTTCTGCTCTCCATCAGCTCTCCAAACATCTCGCAGTAGGCTTAAAAAGAAAAACCGGTTAAAAAATGCAGAGCTCCAAGGCAGTTCAGCTGCCTGCCACCTCTGGGTGTGTTGTTCACGTAGCCCCGTGAAAGCCTGCCATGGAACTATTGAAAAAACCATCAGGGCATTTCTTCAAGGCACAGACAGGAACGACTACTTTGTGTCTGCTACGTGCCGTGCTCCTCGGCAGCTGCTGAGGACTTGCTGCTCCTGGTCTCCCCGCAGCCCCAGGCTGCAGGGGCTGCGGGGCAGGGCCCGAGCACCCTGTGCTGGGCTGTACATCCCTGTGTCACAGGGTATGGCAGTGGCCGGTCGCTTTGTGGGCCCTGCACCCAAGCTCCCACAGAAGCACCGCAGGCCAGGGCGTTCGATGGATGGGATTATTTCCGTCCTGTGGTCTGGCTGTCCCTTCATTCCAAGATTAGATTACTTTTTCCCCTCGTTTTTCGACCTTTGGTCTCACTGTGCCTTAGAGACTGACCAGTCCTAGAAATGACCATTTTTCTGCAGCAACGTGGGTTTGTGGCCACTGTGTAGAGTTTTTGGACAGCCCTTCACCCACAGCTTTTCCATCCCTATTGTTTAGCTGTTTCTGGAAAATTTGAAAGAGGGGTTGTGGGGACCCCGTGAAGAAAATGATAATTAACTGCTTTTCTGATCTGCTTGTATGAATGGGGTATTTGACTGATACTTCACTACAGCTTAATCCTTGCCTCCTGGACTCAGTGAAATTAAAACACCTTACAGCAAGTTGTAAGTGTAAAAACATTTTGTAGGTCTGTGTTTTAAGCAAATGTATAAAAACATGTTTCCCCCACCCTTTTCATTAATCTTAACCTCAGTTTAACAAAGTCAGAGTTGTAATTTGGGAGAAAAAATATCAGTTGATAAAGAAACAACTGAATCACAGAATCACAGAATCACAGAATCACAGAATGGTAGGGGTTGGAAGGGACCTCTGTGGGTCATCTAGTCCACCCCCCCTGCCGAAGCAGGGTCACCTACAGCAGGCTGCACAGGATCTTGTCCAGGCAGGTCTTGAATATCTCCAGAGCAGGAGACTCCACAACCTCCCTGGGCAGCCTGTTCCAGTGCTCTGTCACCCTCAGAGGGAAGAAATTCTTCCTCACGTTCAGACGGAACTTCCTATGCTTCAGTTTGTGCCCATTGCCCCTTGTTCTGTTGCTGTGCACTACTGAAAAGATCTTGGCCCCATCCTCCTGACACCCACCCTTCAGGTATTTGTAAGTATGTATTAGGTCCCCTCTCAGCCTTCTCTTCTTCAGGCTGAACAAGCCCAGCTCCCTCAGCCTCTCCTCGTAGGAGAGATGTTCCAGTCCCATCATCATCCTTGTAGCCCTCCGCTGGAATCTCTCCAGTAGCTCCTCATCTTTCTTGAACTGGGGAGCCCAGAACTGGAAAGAGTACTCCAGATGAGGCCTCGCTAGGGCAGTGTAGAGGGGAAGGAGAACCTCCCTCGACCTGCTGGCCACACTCCTCCTAATGCACCCCAGAATGCCATTGGCCTTCTTGACAGCCAGGGCACACTGCTGGCTCATGGTTAACCTGTCGTCCACCAGGACACCCAGGTGCCTCTCCGCAGAGCTGCTCTCCAGCAGGTCCACCCCAAGCCGGTACTGAATCAATGGGCTGGGCTTGTCCTATAACATGTATTGTGGTTTCTAGTATTGAAAAATAAAGAATAACAGAGTATTAAGTAACAGCAGACAGCCTCTGTATGAAATGCATCTATTGAACACTGTTCTGTTGGGAGTGAATAGCTAGAGGAACCAAAACTAGAGTGACCTTTAAATCTGGAGTTGACTCTTAGTATTATACCACTAATTAAATTAATCTTATCTTTGGGATTGACAGCAGTGGATATAAGTAGCAAGAGGGAGATGTCAAAATGACAGATTGTATCTAGTATTGAGCTATGTCATAACATATGGGACCAGATGAAGTCATGGAACAAGTTGTTAGTGGCAGTGGAAATCACGTTTCATTAAAAATGTACGTTTTTCAATAGATGAATATGACTGCCTTGTGTAGTTATCAGACCTATAGGAGGTAAACCTAGGCACAGAAATTAGCTTACACGGAATTCGAGAGAATGCTGAAGTCTTGAATGTCAGCTCCATGCTTTGCATCCTGGATATTCAGATTTCCAAAAGATTTGCCCAAAGTGCTTGGATTTAATTTGTCAGTCATGAGTCATGGTTTTGCTTAATTTGTATATAGTGTAGCTATTGTACTGTGCTTTCCCAAGAATAAGTGACATTACTCTGAAAACTATCCATCATCACTTGGTCTCTGATACTGTGTGTGATATGGTATTCATTTTTAACAAGATTTAGAATATACACTACAAGCCTAGTTGCCACCAGGTGGAAGAGTAGCTAACCTGAACAACAAAAAAGATGCACCCCCTGCATGAAACAAGCCATATGTTGCTTTTATTCTTGTGTCTTGCAAATTAAATGAGTGACAGTTTTGCCTCTCGTGGTTATTACTGGACCAATGCTTTCTTTATCTTCTGGAATTTGAAAGATTATTTTCCTTTTACAGTCATAGCTGCTTTTTCGGGTTAATAGAAACAGTTGTCATAGGTGCAACTTTATACCTTTTCCCCTTACACTAGGGAAGAGGCAGAAAGGCCACTCGTCAAAAGTCTCAAGTGCTGGAGGGGAGGAGGATGTTGCTGATGCCAAAGAAATCTGAGACACACACACCTGTTGTTATTTTAGAGTGCTGTGCTTCTGCTGAAAATTGGCTGAGGTTTAAAGTTATCTGTGATTTAACTCTAATTCATAATTCCACAAGAGAGTTACACACTAGGATGAACAAGAACAAGTCAAAAGTCGAGAAATTATTGACTAATTAGACTTTGGAAATTGGCAGTGGTCCTCCAAATGAAAGGGAGTCCCTGCATTTTTGCAGGCAGACACTGGCACACATGTACAGGGACAGGCATTTGAGCCAAAGGGGTTTGAGGCTGCTTTTCAACTCCATCTGCTTTTGTCACCCGTCCATCCTGACATGCTTACTATGTCAGCCAGAGATTTTTTTTTTTTTTTTTTTCCCATCTCTGTGTCTGTGTTGTGAGAATTCCTGGCTTCCTAAACTATTCTGGGCAGCTGTGTTGGGCCTGAGGCTCTAGCTCAGTGTTTAAAGCCAATTTTTCTACTATACTCATGCTGGTTTGTGTCTTGCATCACTGCTTCTTTTGCATCTGACACTGAGATGCTACCTAACAGTGGTCAAAGGCGGTAGAATTTGGCTTGGTGAAAGTTACTCTGGCACTGAAGGCCAACTGTTAAATCAACCATTTCTCTATATGTTTCTTTTGTGGTAAAAGTGTCTGCCCTGCCCTGCCCTGCAGCTTATGGCCTTTGCAACTGAAGATGGAGGAGAATGGTAGCTCCATCACTTTCTTCTGGTCTGAAGGTGCTGGAGTTGCCCCTCAGCCTAGCTTCCTTTCCTCATACTTTCCCATCTTCTTGCTGGTTGTTCCCCGTGAGGTCCAGAGGACTCTCCTTCTACTCATACTCCTGTATCCTGCAGGAAAAAGGTTACCTGGTTTAGCTCCACTTAGCCAGGTGAAGACAGAGTTCAGAACCTTACCTGCACCAGCGCAGCTGCCTTGTCAGGGGACTGTTGTTGATGAACCTGCAAACTTTTAAAGCGGAAGAGAAACCTAGCTCTTTTCTTGTCGTCACCGCATTTCACTTTGCAAATGCTTTGCCTGTGTGCAGTATGATGTATGGTGTTGAGAGTATCAGGTGAAAGTGGACAGGTCTGTGTGTCGGGTTGGGTGCGATTTGCAGGGAGGGAAATCTTTTATGGAAAACATACCACTTGGGCATCGGTTTTATTATTTCAGTTCTGAATTTCCTCAGATGTTAAGTGAATATACGTTCTTTTCTAACATATTTTAGGAGTTTCATTTCCATTCCATGCATGGAGCTGTAAATACCTTGCTGGTTTCTGTTCAGCTCTACCAGACCCAGTGACCTGGCATCATCTCTTTCTTTAAAAATACTTGGAAATGTACTTTCCAGAGTGGCATTTGATCCATGTGATAGCCATAGGGATTTTGGTGGGCGGACACCGCTCTGTACCCTTCTGACCGCAGAAGCACACGGCTGCAGAAGTGAGTTGTGCCTTCCTGCATCTGCAACCCCAGGACGTTAATGCACGCACAAGCCATTTGTTTGCATACCATTTGCAGCAACCTGCCTGACTGGTTATTCTGATCAGGAGAAAAAACGGGCGCTGACATCGTGTGATTCTGGCAAAGTGAGCTGTGCTGGATCCTGGCCTTGGGATGCCCAAGGGGCTGGCAGCAGTCTCGAGGCTTGGCCTGCAGCCCCATTGAGCTCCCTAGCAATCAGTTGACTGCCGGGCTGGACAAGCTGCCCTACTTTCTCTGACAAGCTCTGTCTGAAAGAATGATGGGCAACCTGCCACTAGCGCTCTTTAGTGGAGTTGCTGGAGATTAACTGTTCAGCAGCTCAGCGCTGACAGTGCTTCCCTTTGAAGAATGGGTGTCGGCAAGGACATTGGTTAGTAGGGATGCGGCTTCTTTGTCTCACTTGTTGCATATTTTAATCTTAAGAAGTAAGGCTTTCTTTTTTTTCCACCCCCAATGCCCTTCTTGCCAAATTTCAGAGAAGTGCCGTTAGATTTGTTTTCCTTTGAAGTTTCTAAGTTTTTTTTTATTTTTTAATGAAATGCGACATTCTGCTAATTAGTCAAACCCTAAGATCCTACACTGCAGAAATCCCTGGAGGAAAGACAGACAAAAGAAAAATCAGCTCTTTGAAAGACGCAGAACATTTAGTATTCATTTATTATGACAGATGTACTCATGTATATTTCTTCCAATAGAACTTTTGATGTGCCCTCTATGAAAGATAAAACAGGATATTCAGGGTAGAGGGAGAGTTACATTTGTGAATAGTTTTGAAAACTTGCTTGTCATAAACATGTGACTGACTTTTGGCTATCTGATATGTAATGAATAAGTCATAATTATAAACAAGAAAGGTTATACTAATTAAAAGTTTGCTTATCGGGCGATGCTTTGAGTTGGTGGAAATATAGTTATTATACTGTCTTGCCAAATGCAAGGAAGTGCTAAAACAAAGACTGAAGGATAGGCATTTTTTCAGCAGGTATTTTCTGTAATATTTTGCTTGATAATGAGATTGTTTCCAAAATATATTTTTCTTTGAGTCATTACTAATTGAAAACATGCCACTGGCTTTTTTAGATAGATTTCCAAAAAAAGGATTTGCTGTGTTAATATCATGATTCAAGCAAAAAGGTTCTTATGAAGTCAGTGGAGGTCTTGATGGACATTTCCCTCTCTGAAAATTGCGAGAAACGTAAAAACTTCTTCTTCTGGAGTGTCTTTGTATTCCATCTGTTACATGTGTAGACACAATGTCAAATCTGTATGTAGTGTAAGCTGGCATACCTTTGCATTAGTTATGATGCAAGTTAGCTGGTTCTTCGGGTTTGTTGCATTTGAAAATTATTTACCTATCTGTTAAGAAAATGGCAGGTGGAGAAATGCAAAACCAAAATTACATTTTGAGGATACCTTTGGTTGATAATATATTCTTTTGACATATGTATGTAAAAGGTTTCCATTTAAATATTTTGAAAAATCTCATCAGTATATGTTCTACCATCCTACCTCCTGCTAAGAATGTAATACTTGGACTCCACAGATTTATAGGACAATATCCCAAACAGCTCAGCCAGTGAGTGGCAATTTGGAAATACTCTTACTACTTTTAGATCACATACAATTAATTTATTTTGGTGTTGCTTTCAGAAGTCTTTTTCCTCAGGTTTTTGAAAATTAGAGAGTAACCTTATTGTTAAGCCTCTTTGTTTTAGCTCATAAGTTCAAATGGCTGCCTGGTAGACAATGGTTGATCAGCCATTGTAAATAACTTTCATCAACTATCTGCTAAGAGATGAGACCTTCTGAAACCCTGTGATAGCTTGGACCCAACCCTGTGATAGCTTGCTGTTGGGAGATGCCTTCGCTCTTTCATCTGGAAGTATATGTTTCATCTGACTTAGCATGCCAGTGAGACACAATTTCTGTATTCACAAGTGAAAATACAGCAAGAACGCAAACAGCAGTATGCTCTAGAGACACCTGTACTTGTTTCTCTGGCTTTTTACGTGTGACCTTTAATTGCTTTTCTATCCCAGAACATCTCTTCACTTTGAAGGGTCCAGACATGACAGAAAATTGGTAGTGACATCATTTTTAATTAAAAACAAGAATGTAAAACTGTTTAAATCCCATAAATATTGTAGTCAGTCTTTGTGAGTGTCATTCACTGTGAATGAAAGGACATACTATTCATACAGAGGTAAGATATATATGTGCACTGTTTTGAAGTGTTTTAATTTACTCCAATCTTAATCATAGCACCGACTGTCAAGATACTTCTAGAGGATAGTAGTAGACAGATTTTGAAAAGGGGCTTTCTTCTTTACTCAGATAGAGTAAAGTTGCTGTGTGGTGTAGCTTTATGGGGAAGGAGAATATTGTGGAAACTCAGGAAGAGTTATTGTCCTCTAATTGATATGCTGCTACAGTGCATTCATGCATAATTCAAAAAAGAGAAATTGATTGCATATTGCAGCATAAGTGCTGATCTACGATTCCTGTTTCAGTTGTACATTTCAAATTCTCAAGAGATAACTTTACTCAATTAAAGAAAAAGCCTACAAGTTAATTTCTTTGCCAATGTAATTTTGAAGCATTGTCATTTGAATTCTCTCAGAACCATTGTTTTGTGATTATGATGTAGGTGCCTGTGTATCATGGCAGAAACGTGCCTTTTATATCTGCATTTCTCAACCAATGTTTTTTGACAAATTACAGTAGATCATTGCAGGAAGGTTGTTTCAGTCATTTAACTGATCATATCCTTTTCGTCCTTTCCTTTTAGACCATTAAGCCAGAAAAATGTAGTGTTTCAGTGGGCTACTGCTGAATGTGAGCATTCAGAAGGGGGAAAAAAGAAAAAGCATTGAAACTTGGAAGTTATATATAGTTTTGCTTGTGGACAAATTAATTATTTTATATCAAATATGTATATGTTCATACCCATGATAATGCTAAAAACTGCTAGCGTGGATTGTAGGTGTGCAGCTACTCTATATTTTGCAGAGAAGGTAGAGGTTACTCGACTAGTTTGTGGAGCAATCATATGGAGTAGTTAATTTTATTAAAACTTCCCTGATTGAAGATATTTGCAGATACAGCAGATATTCCCCAGTGATTTGCAAAGCATCAGTGCATTTCTGAACACGACAGTTTATAAAGCTTTCAGATGCTCTATTTCAGTACTTCAGTGTGAAATAGTATTTCAGACATAATTTAAACATTTTCTTGGAAGTTTTCTTTCTCCATTTTTTCTTGAACAATGAACTGTGTAAAATAAATTCCCGTGGAGTAAAAGTATATTGTAAGGTCTTTGACTGATACAGAATAATTGCTTTGTTGATTGTATATCCATGCATGATAAGATATGCATAAGAAGAAATCTGGTACAGAAGTATAAATAATACTTATCTTTAAGCCAGCATCTGTCATCTGCTTCAGCAGACAGTGTTTTCTTTCATTCCTGCACAAAAAGAGCTGAGAGATTTATGGAGCAGCTTTGTTTGTGCTCTGTGATGCTTAATCAATTTTTATTAAATTCTAAATTAAAACTTGGCTTTCATCATAGTCTTTTTTTTTTTTCTCCCAGTAGACATATCTGATGTATAGAACAGGAGTAAGGCTCATGACAGCCACGAAGTTTATGGAAAGGTGGGAGGGCTTCAGTCCTGAACTCCTGAGCACTTTGTTTTCAGTGGGGCTACTCTCAGTCATTTTTCAGAAGCTACATTGGTATTTCTGTGTTCAGGCTGTGATGTTCATGAATACAACTAAACCAGAACAACCTTGAAGGTATTAAAATCTTTAGACTCCCTTTTTGGTGTAATTATTGTTGATCTTTGCAAAAAATCTCTGAAAGCATTTTACTGTTATTAATTTGCAGATGGTATGTATGTTTCTGTTAATAAAACTGTGTTTAAAGATAGCATTTCAACTTCATGGCACTTAAAAACATTAGCTAATCCACATTATACACTGAGATATGTAAATAAGTAGCATTATCTCCATTTTGCAGACAAAGAAATTAAGGCAGAAGTCCTAAGTTACTTAGTCAAGATCACGTCTCTTGAAAGAGACAGAATATAGACTACAGGCGTGCTTGAGTCCTCTGCTTAAATAACACCTCTTTCAAAGTACAGTAATAAATAGCAGACACTTACCATATTCACAAATTTTATTTTCGAGGTTTAGATACAGGAAATAAATGAATGTGCTGGTATTTGGCTGGGGTAGAGTTAACTTCATAGTAGCTGGTATGGGGCTATGCTTTGGGTTTGTGCTGAAAACAGTGTTGATAATAGAGGGAAGCTTCCATTATTGCTGAGCAGTGCTTACACAGAGTCAAGAATTTTCCTGCTTCTCACCCCACCCCACCAGCAAGGAGGCTGGGGGTGCACAAGGAGTTGGGAGGGGACATGGCTGGGACAGCTGACCCCAACTGACCAAAGGTATATTCCATACCATGTGACATCATGCTCAGCACTGTAAAGTGGGGGGAAGAAGAAGGAAAGGGGTGACATTCAGAGTGATGGTGTTTGTCTTCCCAAGTAACCATTAACTGTGATGGAGCCCTGCTTCCCTGGAGGTGGCTGAACACCTGCCTGCCAATGGGAAGTGGTGAATAAATCCCTTGTTTTGAATTGCTTGCATGCATGGCTTTTGCTTTACCTGTTAAATCGCCTTTATATTAACCCACGGGTTTTCTCACTTTCACCATGCTGATTCTCTCCCCCAGCTCACCCAGGGTGGAGTGAGTGAGTGGCTGCGTGGTGCTTAGCTGCTGGCTGAGGTTAAACCTTGACAATGAGTCATCTGAGATACAGAAACGTGTCTTAAAATTTGTTACTGTGAAAGAAGATGGTTAGAGCATTGGGAGTCGGTTAGAATGATACGATTTTTTGCTCCGAGTCGGGCCAGTGTTGAACCTCATTTCATACAAGAATGGTTCCGTGTGAACAATGCTAAGAGGCAAGCATAAATCAAACATAAGAAGGTAGATTTAAAATTATTTATGCATTTATTTATTCCGAAGAAGAAATCCCCTAGACTGCTTTAAAAAAAGAAAACAAATACTTGGAGCCTGAGGTCAGAACGGGCGTTTAATCTGGTAGTTTGACCTCAGTGTAACCCAGCAGCCGTTCTTCTTGGCCTGGCATCTTGCATTTGGTTAAGCCCATTTCCAGATAGCTATCCAGCCTTGATTGGAGAGGGGTATCCATTGCTTCCCTGGGTAGTTTGTTCCCATGGTTTGTCATGCTTGCTATTGCTAAATTGGGTTTGTTCAGCTTCACTGTGTAGTTCTTGTTTTGCCATTCATGGTTAAATTGACCAGCTCTTTAGAACCATAGAATCATAGAAAGTTTTGGGTCGGAAACTAGAGGTCATCTAGTCCAACCCCCCCGCAGCGAGCAGGGACACCACTAACTAGATCAGGTTGCTCAGAGCCCTGTCCAGCCTCGTCTTGAATGTTTCCAGGGATGGGGCCTCCACTGTCTCTCTGGGCAACCCGTTCCAGTGTTTCAACACCCTCATTGTAAAGAATTTCTTCCTTATATCCAGCCTAAACCTACCCTGTTTTAGTTTAAAACCATTACCCCTCGTCCTGTCACTGCTGTCTCTGCTAAAAAGATTGTCCCCATCTTTCCTATACGCTCCCTTTAAGTACTGAAAGGCTGCAATCAGGTCTCCCTGCAGCGTTCTCTTCTCCAGGCTGAACAAGCCCAGCTCTCTCAGCCTCTCCTCATAGGAGAGGTGCTCCAGCCCTCGGATCATTTTTGTAGCCCTCCTTTGGACCCGCTCCAACAGTTCCATGTCCTTCTTGTGCTGAGGGCTCCAGAGCTGAACACAGTACTCCAGGTGAGGACCTCTTATTTTCTCTGTGAAGGTACTTGCACACTCTAATCAAAACATTTTTTTTTCCTTCTTGTAGAAAAGGTCTCTTACTGCAGGACTTACTCTGTGACCTCTGAGTCTCAGTCCTTCACTGAAACGTGAAGACAGGGTGGTGCTTCTGCTGCTTTCCTCTTTTCATGGAGCTTGAGCTGGTTTTGTCCTAGATTGTGATGGGGAGCTTGTATTGAGTTTTTAATCCTTAAAGCCTTTCAGAGTCACAGGTGTTGGGCATATAGTCCTCCATTCTTCTTGGTTCTGTCTAACAAACTCGTGGGGGAATAACTGAAGAGGAACCATCTTCTCAGTATACTCAGAGGGATCTTGATACATAAAGAAAGAAATTGCCACTCCGGTGTCGTATCTTCAAGGAAATTTGAAAAATAACAATGTGAAAATAAGTAATTTTGTTTAACATAACACCTCTGCTTTCAGATGGTTTGACTTGTGTCTTCTACACACAGTCTCTGGCACACACCACACTGACTTCGGGATTGTTTGGAATCCTCACTCCACTGAGCAGTTAAACACTAACTAGATGGTTTATTGAAAAGTAAATCTCTCAGTCCCCAAAGCTGCTTGACAAGACTCCTTCCAGTTTATGCATCTTATGTTTGAAAAATACAGCAGGCAGTAAATTGAAATCAGTGTGCCTGAATTCATTAATTTCCTTTGGTGGGCTGCTGTAGAAAATCTGAGAAAAAAATTTTGGTGATAACTCTGAGGAAAGTAACGTACAGCCTTTGGAGTTCTTATAGGTCAACGCCTAATCAAAGAGATGTCAATTAGTTCTCTTTGTGTCCTTTTGCCTCCTTTATCCACTCAAAACGGTGCTTGTTATCTGTCCTCAACACATTACTTCTGTGTCCAGTGCAGCAGCAGAAGCATGGAAAAAAAGCATGGGGCTGAGAAACTGGAAGAACAGAGCAAGGAAGACAAATAAAGAAAAGTGTCACTGAAATTTTAAAATGAAAACAGGATGTGGACATGATGTACAAGTGTGCTTTCATGATACAGCGCAACTGTCTTTGTAGCTGCCCAGCTATATGCTGTGCTGCTGTTTGCCAGTGTTCCTTTTTTGCTGCATGGAACACAATACAGATCTAGTAAGTTTGTGTCTATTTCATGTAGAGTAAATTTAGAGTAGCTGAACTCTTTGGAGCCATTGCCAAATGAGGTGGTGATGATGGCTGGAGAGGTTTGGAGCTGGGGAGTGCTGCTGACAGGAACACAGCACATACTGCATCATGCCTGTGACCGCGGGGCCTTAGACACTCTGCCAAGTGTTTGTAACAAGATAGTGCTGTTACTGCACTTTACTTTTAACTTTCCCGTTGCATAGAGTACATTTCCTTTTCTGTTTTATAAACTGTGCTCTCCATAGTTTTTGTACCTCTGTAAACAGTTCTAACTATCGATAGGTTGGCAAAGTATGAGGTAGTTTCTTACAGTTCCCTCATTGTTATACTCCATATTCAGTTTTGGTAGTGTGGTCAGTTTGAGTCCCTGAAATACAGTAAAGATTTGGATGATAATTAGCATTTTATTGGTAGATGTTAGGGAAAAAAAGAAAGGGGCATTACTTTTGTTTTTTAAATGAACAAGAAGTCAGTTGTCAATATGATAGTCATAGTACAGGTGAGGATGTACCTTAACAATATTTAGATGAAGATTTTCTAAGAAAAACAGAGTTTAATCTTGCTGCTTTATATAGGGAGAAACTGAGTCTTCTTTTTCATAAAACACAAATCCTGATGATCTTAAATATAGTGAATGTTATTGAAATCTAGACAAGAATATTAATTTTAATCCATGCGTTATTCATACATAAATAGGCCAAAACTTTTCAAGAGGAGAACAATAACACAAATTTTACACTTGGCAATGGTCATATAAAACCGAACTGTACCACACCCTTGAGACAATGCTATAAAATAACTTCTAAAGTTGTAAAAACCGCAGTAATAACTTTCAGTAATGTTAAAGGTGGTATAATACATTTCAGACCAACACTTTTTTTCCTCTTTTAGTCTGTTTTTAATGCTGTTCTTTAATGGATCTTGTAACTGGGGTCTCCATTTGAACGAAAAAGTTGCCCCTGCCTGAATGATGCAGCTGTCCTGTATCTGACGGTGGTATGTAATGATTGTGCAGGAACTTTGGTTTAACCCTGATACCTTGCAGTCACCACAGGTACCTTTGAGAAGGTAAGGTTATATCAACTAGGGATGTTCATAACCACAAAGATTTGTCAGACCCCAGCTCGAGACATTCTGAGACAAGGAGCTTCTGAAATACTGAGTATCTTTAACTTCAGCGTTGAACCTCTGCCTCTGTTCAGCTCAGAGGCAGCTGCATATAAAGGTGGATAAAATGACTTCTGGTGGTATAAAACAATATCGAACTTTTCAATACCTTTTTTTTTTTAAGAGTTTTTTAAATTCTGTGATGTTTGCCCAGTAGCATGCCATATCAGCATGCAGCAGCACAGCTCTTGTAACATTAATCTGGTCATCCACATCATAAACAGAATCACACAGAATCACAGAATGGTAGGGGCTGGAAGGGACCTCTGTGGGTCATCTAGTCCAACCCCGCTGCCGAAGCAGGGTCACCTACAGTAGGCTGTAGAGGACCTTGTCCAGGCGGGTCTTGAATATCTCCAGAGAAGAAGACTCCACAACCTCCCTGGGCAGCCTGTTCCAGTGCTCTGTCACCCTCAGAGGGAAGAAATTCTTCCTCATGTTCAGACGGAACTTCCTGTGCTTCAGTTTGTGCCCATTGCCCCTTGTCCTATCGCTGGGCACCACTGAAAAGATCTTGGCCCCATCCTCCTGACACCCACCCTTCAGATATTTGTAAGTATATATTAGGTCCCCTCTCAGCCTTCTCTTCTTCAGGCTGAACAAGCCCAGGAAACGGTTCTGTAGACTTTTCAGAAAAGCAGGGTCAAAGCTGTGCGGTGTGGTTTTGGCAACCCTTCCACTCTTTCTTCGTGCTTATGTCTTTTTTAAAAAGGTATTTGTTAATCCTGCAAAATTACGCTGATAAGTGAAAATGTCGTTGTTGTGGCTTGGCTACCTTAGTTACTATTGTGGCTAGCCTTGCTATGTTTGTGTTTGACAGAGTGGCTTTGTGCTCGGGGGGGTTACTGAGCCACCGCCTCCTCCTGCACACCCTCGCTCGCTCGCGCGCTCTTTCTGTCTCCCCAAAATCCGTGGCTTGGGAACGGCAGCTCAGAGCTGGGCCATCACAGCAGTGGGAAAACCAGCCACCATGAGTGATTTCCTGCTGGTGAGTAAATGTTGTTACAGAGCTGGAGATTAGGAAACTAGAAGAAAAGTTAAGGACCAGGAGACCTCTCTTGAGCAAAGCATTTATCTGAGCAGCCCGGAGTGTTTATCTGCTGCTTTTCTGTTTTTTTTTCCTTCTTCTGGTAAAAGAGTGAAGAATAGGTGCCGAGTTCCAGAGCACTGACTCATGGGGCTGCAAGGAAGTGTTAGGATACAGCCATTTCCTACCTTTGTTTGGAGTCGGCAGAGCAGCCTGGGCGGATGCGGACCCTCGGCCGCAGGGCTTGGAGGAAGGAAATGCTTTCCGTCTTGGTTGAGCAGGGAGACCTCTGTCGCGATAGCTTCACGCATCACTTTTGGTGAGCCTTGTGCCGAGCGCTGTGCCATGTGTCGTGCTGCGCCATGGAGGAGTCCTTGCCAGGTGGTGAGAAAAGGGAGGTGAGGGATGTGATGAGTTGCAAGACCGCCATCTGCTTGCACTGTGCGTTTCTGAGGCTACTTGCAGGTGTAAGTAGAACGTCCCCAACACTTCCTTGAATTGGAGAAACGTTGTGGCGGCAAGATGAAATTGAGCACAGAAAAAAGAGTGTTTGTCTTGCCTGAAGTAATGCTACGGATTCCGCAGCTGGACTGAAAATAGGTTGTAGAAGTTTGGGCTCCTATTTGTCTCCTCTAGCCACTTAACTTAAATTTGGGTGTCATAGCCTCAGAAAAGAGAGTACATTTGCATGTAGTAAGAGTGAACGCCTTAAAAAAACCCAACTCCCAGGGCAAGTAAAGCAATGAAGCACTACAAGAAGTGATGGGAATACTAAAAGAAAAACAGTATTTGGAAACTCATGTGGTCATTGTGTATTTATCTTCGGCCTTGAAGTTCATTGAGACTCTTTCCACTTTTTCTCTTCTGGGTTCTTCAATAAATGACTCTTCCAACCTTTCATTTATGAACACAAGTCACAATTTAATTTTTTTTTTCTTTAAACTCCCTCTAATCTGTATGGTTTAGTGATTTCATTTACATCTCGGAGGCAAATTGTTTGTTGGTGACTTACCATTCTCTTCTTAAATAGTGCCTTATTGGCATCTGCAGTCAGTGTTGGTGAACAAATTAAAAAAAAGGAGGAAAAAAGTATAAACCTGGAAACTCTCCAAAGAGGGTTTAGGAAACAGCGTACGAACAAATGCTCCTGCTTGGAACAAAATAGAAAACGGTCCCAGGTTCATGTTTTTAGTTTTTGTTAAGCCAAAATTAAACACAGTAGAGTTCACTGTTTGCTAATCACCATGTGTTTACTTTCCCTTCCAAAACTGAAGTTGCCAACCAATACATTTCCTACCCAGTGCTATGAATCTGTCCAAATAAACATGGGAAGTAGTAAAACAATGACACTATATGAAAATGCATCCTCATTCATTAAACAGAGTCCAAAAATTTTTGTGGAATTTAGCAGTAACAGAGAAATGTGCATCTTATGGTCTCTCCAGCATATGAAAGAGTAATAACATGACATGACTGACGTTCTCAAGAAAAATACTTGTCCTGTTGATTTACAGAGATGAATATTGATTCCTTTCTATTATGCTCCCTCTGTAATCCCTGTGGACTGGTGCACTTTTTGGTATCTCATGATTTTATGTTAATTAGGAATGCAGGCATCTTGCAGAGAACAGATAATCAATTCTAACTACCGTCTCAATCATTAAAGGTTACCAGTGTGTCCTGCAAAATGGATTTTGAAAGAGCTTCTCTCACAGATCACAAAAGCAACAGCAGAAATGTTAGATGCAAAGTTAGGTAATGTCTTTTACCTGTATGACCAACTAGTGTTGGGAGAAACAGTCTTATATGTGTGACAGAAAAGAAGTTGTACCAAACAGCTGTCCATCTCTTCCCACCTGCCAGATTCTGTTCACTGACAAAATTCTTGGTCTTTCGCAGAACTTCTTCTGATGTCAGCAGGTGGTTCACAAATGAGTCAAAAGTAGTGTTAAGCCTCAGTGTCGGCTATATCTGAGCTGGAGGATGGGAAATGACTTTTTTCAACACCTTACGCTGTATTACACACATTGGAAGGAAAGTACCAGTATGCAAAATGCACAGAAGCAGGCTGTGTTGGTTAAGATTAATAATCCTAGTTCCTCAAGAGCATACTGGTTTTGATACATTTTAGATCTCATCCAAAGGAAGAGACTTTCAGGAGCGCATCAGCCTTCGATGCTTGTGGTTTAGAGGGAAGTGGGTTTCTGTATGAATCATCTGCACTGCTGCCTGCTGCGGTTCCCTGCCTGGAGGGTAGGATGGAACTATATACAGCCAGCGGTGAACCTCAGGGGAACGTACACGGTGTATATAAAACATCCTGGGGAGCCATGCTTTTAAGGCCCCTTGTTGTTGAGATGCAGTCCCGAAATGGCAGGACATTCTGCCCTGGGGATGGTCCATGGTTGTCCTTGGCAGCAAGTCAGACAACTGCCTCTTTCTCCCAGCAAACCACCTACTACTTCCCTGTAGATGTGATTTTTCTGAACCTCATCCAAAGCATGATACATTTAAGTGTCCACACTTAAGACTTGCTATGCAAGGTGATAGCCTGGGACTGTCTGATGGTGCATAGTAACAACTACAGCATTCCCACTCTGCGTATGTGGGGTTTTTTTTTAAGTAACTATGGGAGCTGCATTTACTCCTTCCATTGATACTTGCTTTTCTTTTTTAATTTTCTTTGCATTTATGAGTTTGAATGCTAAGAAAAATGTTTCTGTTACACTTGGGAGCGCATTCTTTGCAGCAAGGCATGGCGCACAACTATTCTGTTAGTCTGCAGCCATGCAAGCTGAAACAAAAACAGCAAGAGATTTGAACTTCTTGCAGTCCTCTGTGGCTGGGAGGCTCTGGCTTTAAAGTTGAGCAATTACCCCTGGGATGCCTAGGAGTCAGCCTGTTCACTGTTAGTCGTAAAGGACAGGGCCAGCAGAAACTCTTGCCCGAGACATGCTTAGGGCCTCTTTACCTTCATCTAGCTGATACATTCCTTGGAAAGTGAGTTCTGTGGTACTGAGGTTTCAAATTTGGATAATCAGGTTGGTACACAAAATGGAACTGGTTAATATTGTTTTGATTGTTTGGATAATTTAGAAAGTAAGGTAAATGTAGTACTGACTACAGTGGAAGACACTGGGCTTTGTCACATGGCCAAGGATCTTTCATCTCTTGTGAGACAATTTTAAGGTATTCAAAAAGGCTAGGTTTTTTTTTGTCATTGTTTGTTGGGTTTTTTTTCCCCAGCAAGGAACACTTAAATCGTGCAAGTCTCAATGCTTAAATCATGCATCCCCCCCATCATGGTATGTCTGCAAGTGTGTGAGGGCAGCAAAAGCATCAGGACAGGATGCCTGTGATTTGTCTGGAAGATTTAATAACGATTTAAAAATATTTTTATTCATACTTTAAATCGTGGTTTTCCATTACATGAAGTAAAGGTCTGAGGTCAAGAAAAACGTGAGGAAAATCTTGGGAGACATTTGAAAAAACAACGCAGTTCCCCAGAGCTGCTCCTTAGCCAGCCCGCTTCCATTAGGTTTGAAATATCTGTAGAAATGACAGTTGGGATCAAAACTTAATCGTACTAGGCACTGTGCAAAACCAGCACAGACATAATATCTGCCCCAAGGAGTTTACGGTCTACTTCAGGGCTTGATGCCAGGAGAGGGTGTAGCAAGCAGTGAGAACAAGGAAGCGGTAGTAGTTCTAGGAACTTGTGACTATCCTGCCTTGCTCGATAAACACTGCTCAGTGTCAGCATTATTCAGTGAGGTTAAGATGCAAACAAAAACACTGCTGCATTTAGTAATCTTGGCTAGTCATCTGTCTTGTGACAGGCTTGGTGAATTTATGAGACAGAGCTACAGTCAGCTTTATTTCTCAGATTTTATTATACTGGCTTGTGGGCAGGAGGATTTGGGCCTTGGCTTACTAACTCCTTGTTTAAAAGCCGGCTGTTGATATGCCCACTCCTACAGAGGAGCAACGCTGACATGCACCTTTAGAGCATTTCTCTCCAAAAGAGGATTGTTTTTTTTAAAGTTAGCGGTTCAGGGTTTTCTTCTTCCCTCACGTTTCTATTAAGCTGAGAAATACTTTCTCCATATGAACATTTCAGTCACTGCGAGTCAACCAAGAAGTGAGCGTACAGTGTATCTGAAACAAATAAACCGCTTTTGTGGGCACAGGATGCTGTGTTCTTCAGCTGCTTTCACTGACTCCCATTTCCTTGGCTCATTTTTCTGGTGAAGGAGGAAGACTCTGCTGGCAGATCACAAGCGGATAGTTACCATTTCAGGAAGGCAGTCGCTCTACAGAGCATCCATAAGTACATTCGCCGAGCCCACAGCAACTGGGTTGAACACCTGCTTAAATGTTGTGAGCAGGGAGGGATGGCATGTAATCAGAGGAGACCTTAAACAGAGGCCACAGTTTCTGTGTGGAAGTGTGTAAAATGGTAAGACAGAGCTGTGCGATGACCACAGTATTTTTATCACACCGGATGGGATCAGTGGTCCAGGATCATGCACCTAGCGCATGGTGCAGCACCCCGTGTTTGATAGCAGCTGGTGGAATGTGCAAGAAACCAATTAATTGACAGTTACAGAATAACCTGCCCATAGGGGAAGTAGCTTTCTAAGCTCAGGCAATTAGTGGTTTTCTTTTGCCTTTTAGCGGGAGTTTGTATACTTTGTCTTTAGTGAGCTGGCAGTTTAGTTTGCTGAATAAGAGTTTTCACTTGGCTGCAGGAAACTTTGTAATTGTGTTGTGCTGCCACTTTCAGAGCTTGCACTTTGCTGGTCCGTCTGCCACTCACAGGTGCAGTTTTAATGGAAAAGGGCAAGCTGCGAAGGCTGAAAGCAGAAAGGCAAGATGTATTTTAGTGAGGCATCAACAGTAAAAGCTGTGTAATTTATGCTTTTTTGGGCTGTTTTTTTGTCTTCACGCAAAAATGTGCTGCTTGTTATTGATGCAGTGATGTATGTGTGCTACAAAGGAGCACATCATGTGTTTTATTGAAGGATCTTAGGCATTTTATCCAGTAAAATTTAGAGATGTGAAAGATGCACTATGTACATGTTCTAATCCTTGGGCTTGTAATGCTAATCAGTAAATAAACTAACACCTTCAATTCTGAACTCTCTTCTCATCAGCTGTCTCACTAAAATGCATGTCTCAAATACGCCTACTTCCACAAACACATTCTGGTTTGGAAAGAGAGTGTTACGTCACTCCTTTGGGAAAAGATGCAGCAGTGCTAGATGTCTCATGAATGCAAAGATTTTCCTGAAATTTAGACTAAATATTAAATTCTTAATTTTTTTCTTAGACTCACAGATTGTTCACACTATTTTGTACGATGTGTCATGTTTTTACTTTTGAACACTTTAAATCTCTGTTGACAATCATCAGCTGGCCTTTCAATCCCACAGCTGCAGTCCAGTTCCTGGGCCTAAAACTTTCAGATAGATTGCAATTTACATTGAAATTGATAGCTACATCACTCTTACTGTAAAACATTTTTCAAGACCAACAAGAAAAGATTTTTCTGGTTGTCCACATAATTAAAAAGCTGGTACTTGTTGAGTGTTTTGGGGGGGGAATGGCGAATGCAGAGTTAAACAAGTGACCAGTTTATGTTGAACTGAACATTCAGTGTTGCTGGATCCTTAATCCCTAAACAGATGGTTTACCACAGTCTCATTGTAGTCCAGAAGTACCTCTTGTATGAGAAAATGCAGTCATGCAGAAACAGTACAAACACTATTGACTTGCCTACTGCTTGTTGCTGCTCCTTTTCTCTTTCTTCCTCCTTAACTTTTATGCCCATAATGCCTTTTGCCCTTTACCTAGGATTTCTGTTTTGCATCTGGATTAAATTAATATGGATATGATGGACCTCAAAGGCCTTCATTAAGAACTGCTTATGAACTCATTTTCAAATAGGACTGTTCTGTTATTATCAGAGGAGACTTCTTTTGCTTCACATAGCTTTTTACATCATGGCATTTCAAATTCCTTAAGGCCTGTAATACTATATTTTGTGAACACGAGAGAGGAGAAAATACAGAGATTTTAGTTCCTGCTTTTGTTAACCCATTCTAGTTTTGAGCAGAAAAAGAAAGGGGTTTTGTTACTCAAAGTTGAAGATCTGCCAGCTTGTAAAGTATTCCTTTTTATATGAGGGAGATTAAGTTGGCATTTTATGCAAGTTCTCTAGTATGCACCTTTGTGTCTTGTCATAAGGCATATAATTACTGCATTTCACCATCAGCAATCATTCTTAAGTTAAAACCTACTATAAACCTCTCATTAGCAAAAATAAGACAATGAAAGTAGGATGTACACCTTCAAAAAGAGAACCAACTGTTAAGGGAGTTAATCTTTTCATTGCACAATAGATAAAGAATAAGTAATTTTCACTTAGGGCTTTTCTTTTACATGTAATCAAAATAGTTTGTGATAACAGATCTGGTGCCAAGGGTTTCATAAACACAGGGTTTTGTTCAGATAGTGTTGATCTTCCTTCTGTGCTGCACTCAAGTAAGGTAGTTTATTTTTAAGCATGAAGGGCTGGGTCACATCCTCCTTGCAGCCTCGCTGCACAACAGTGGGGCAGATTTGATGCTGCTGGTGTTGCAGAGGCTGGAGAGCCACCACAGGGAGCAGGGAGCTCTGCATTGCCTGTTTACAACCTCAGCCAGGATAAAGACTGTTTTCTGGATAAGAAAAAGAGTGTGGCCAGACCACATTTTCTCTAAAAAGCTTTGGCCTGAAGTATAGCCCTAGGGCATGAGGCTGACACTGGCCTTGAAAGTGGATGTTGGCAAGCGTGAGATTATTTTGTGCCAGGCAGAGACCTGGTGTGTCTTCCAGTCTTTCCTCCGATGTAAAAACCAGATTCTCTGCCTATCCAGCTCCATCAAGCCAAAAGATGACGAGCTAACAAACCAGTTTTTTTTTTCTTGTTTTCAAAGCTTTCCTGAGTTAGCAGGGAAGCCTGAAAAATTTTCAGTGTACCATCTTCCAGAGTGAGTTTCACTGAAAGTGAAAATATACCTAAGATATCCTCCATGTCATGTCAGCATTTTAAGAGGCATTTTCCTGTGCAAGGCCTACTGTGGGATTATTGGCACCTGTGTTTGGTACCAGCATTTAGTGGGCTGCTATACCCAGTTGATGAATTTGTAGTTTTAAAAGGGAGAGCAAAGAAGAAGGTAAAAAAAGAAGAGAGGGAAGGAAAGACGGAGAGAGGGAGAAAGAGGCTGCAGATCCAGTACGCCAAAACAAAGGTGTGAGGACTGAGCTGTGTTCATGACTATTGCACCATCACATATAATAAAGTCTGTGCCATCCAAATTCTGCTTATGGGGTCATCGCAAGAGATTTATCTCCAGGAAGTATTTTATCTTGCCATTGGAATTCACTCAAAATTTGTGTTCAGTGTATGCAAAGTGGAGGAAGGTCAGCTAAGTCTCTTGTCAGTGTGCTGGCACGGTGGTGTCGGCAGGAGAAAAAAGCGATGAGTAGAGTAAAAATAGGTTCAGGTGAGATTTTCAAAACTAGTTCTTGATCTCAGCACCAAAACTATGGGAATACAGCCAGGTCAGCAGATAATTCTTCTCAGAGCCCTGATCTTGTGCCAGAAGATGGGCAGGTTAAATACGCCTGAATATTCAGGAAATAGGTTTTCTGAATAAACAGACCCAATGTTGCACAGCTGCTTTGCAGGGTTTACGTATATGGCTCACAATAGCAGCACACAACCAAACAAGTTTCAGGTAATTTTTCAAAACTTTTTAGTGCCAGCGACAACTTTTTACATATAAAACCACTGCATTTCAAAATCAAAATTAGCAGAAAGATAACATTCTGTTGTTGGAGTAGGGTACTAAAAGTTAGCCATGCTGAATTCCTGTCCTGCCTCCCCCGAAAGCAGTTGAAAGCTCTGTTAAACAAGTTTTTTTTCACATTGTTACCAACAGGATTGAACCATGGCAAAACTAATTTCTAAGAAACCTGCGATTATATAATATCAGTTACAATAATGATGAAAGATTCTAAATAAATTAGTTCTTCCAGAAGCTATCCACTGGAAGTTAAAGTGAGAGCCAAACCACAAGTTCTTTTTTGCCTCTTAGAAAGAGCTAGATGTCAGATGGAATGCTTTCCAAAAAGAAGGATGCGCTTGAGGGGAAAAAGAAGAAAAGTAATCTTATTAACCAAAATAAGTAGAATTCAAAGTTACCTTTGGAGCTTTCCCTTTCTTATTGAGAAAAAACAATAGGAGGGGAAATGTGCTTAGAATAAAATTCAGTTTAGTTGTAAAATACACTTGTCGGTGAAGGGCCCGCTTCCAGTTTCGGAGTGGGGATCTCCCCAGAGGTTGCCTAGTTTTATTCTTCCAAGGGTAGTGTGACTTTCTACAAGGACTCTTATAGAAAGGAGTGCACATCAAGTTAGTTCCTTCAGATGTGTGTGGCGGGCATCCTAGAGTCATGAAGCACTTTACAGAGAGAAATATCAAATAAAACCAACAGCATTCCAGTACTGACGTTTCTCGCAGCTCTTTGAGCCCAATTACTGTAACCAGTACCCAGTGCAAATATCACTTCATCGTAGTGGGCCACCTTTGTTCTCAGGTCCAAGTAAACTACAGCTTGTACAGAAATGACATAGTCAAATTGCACGGTCACCAGTTAAGTGGCTCACTGCTTTTCCAGGAGGTTTAAACCCCCAACTGTTACATAAACCAGCATCAACTTGTCTGCTAAATGTGGGCACTTGTATTTGGGATTCATGCAAAATCTGGGAAGCAGTTATTTAATACACCATATTTATGAATAATGACAAGACGCTGCCAGCTGGTGTGTGTAAAGTTGTCTAGACCAATCTAAGAGCAGTATGTTTTTGCATCTTTTCTTATGGCAGCTTTGAGGGCCAAGGAGGCAGACTGGATAATTTTCCAGTGACTGCTAAGTGACCTCAAGCTCTAGTAGAAGTAATGCCTACAAACTCTGCAGCTTTGGCTGCTGTGAAAAAAATATAAAAAAAAAAAAAGTTGGAAGGGTATCAGCACTTATGCTTTCGGACAAATGCTGTCTGAGAGAAAAAGGAAGTTTTCTACCTAGGCCTATTATTTTGTAATTTTGCAAAGTGGAAGTTTTGAGTCATCATCAGAAGTACGTAGTGCTGATCACTTTTTGGAGTACGATTATGAGTCAACGTTTGGAGGTGCGACATAGTGAGGTGGGGCAGTTGTATCTGCAGTGCTTTCTGCAGTGTTCCCAAGTGAAAGACTGCATGTAGCCATTTACTAAGTTTATTCTTCTTTTTAAACCATGTTTACTGAAATCTTTTGACATGAATTTTTTTTGTATCTTGTGTACACACTGACTTGTAGATGGTTGCACAGTTGAGTGACATAGCTTGTTTTTTTTTCCCCTCTGTACTTTTTTGTTAGAAGAGAGCTGTCCTGCAATAAACATCTAACACCCAAGCTGTTTGTAGTAAGGGTGAAAACTCTCACCAAACATACTGAATTCTGAAAGGGGCAATGTGTGGAGATTTAGAAAAGAAAGGAAAAAAAATGAGACAGGAGGGGATGAAGAAGAATGTTTTAGGAAAGGGAAAATTTTCTGCGAGAGAAAGGAGAAAGGGAAAGGCAGAGGAGCCATAAAGGAAAGTTAGTTTTGTTGGGAGAGACCCCTTTTTTCCCATAAGGGATGTATGTTTTTCACTTGGCATAGACAACAACAAGAGCTGTAAAAGGGAAGACACCAGCTTACACCAGGATCACCAGAAATTACTTATGACTCTTTAATTCTTAATAAAAATGGCCTGTAGATTTATTGAGAATATCCTTTTCTTTATGAATGGCAACTACTCAATTCATGCTGAAAAAATAATTTATAGCTTACCTTTGTAAGCAGAAATGTTTGATAATGGTTATAAAAGCAACTCATAAATCTGTAAATATTACACAGCAAGTTCCTGTGAGTGATCACTAGAACAGTCCTAAATACTGTTATTTTTTAAAAATAGTGTACTTGGGTAAAAGCATTAAAGGTAGCATGGACAGAGATCTTGCTAATAGTTTGCCACTTTGAGAACTGACCTCTTTTCATTTTTTGTGTTAGTGTGTTCACATCTAGAAAGTGCGCTCATTTAAAGAAAACTGAGTTCAGCCATGTGGAATAAAAATAAATAATTCTATTGATCTGATAAAGTCTCAAAAGAGAGGCAAATCTGAAAATGTTGTCCGTTATAGTTTCAATGTATTGCTCTGTTGTGCCGCAGTTTTGTGGGAAAGGGAGATCAGCGTGTGAGTTTACCATTTTATTTTACACCTGGATAGAATGAGATGCTGTGGGGAAGACTGTGACTTTCAGAAGGCATCAAGACAAACTGTGACTCATTAGACATTCCTGAAGCATGGTGAAATGGAAAAGTCAATGGAGTACTGTAATATCTGGGCATAAGTTATGCAAGGACAGTTAAGAGTATAGTGTTGAGGGATTAACATTATGTGGTAGAAATTCCATTTAATTAACTAGATGATGCCATTCCTACTGTAATGGTATCTGTAGAGAAATGAATCCCAAGTCATCACACATGTTTAGAGCTATAAAGCCAAAAGCAAGGCTTACTCAGTGAAGAGGAGGACTTCCATTTCACTTTGGAAATGAAGGAACTTAAATGTGACACTGCAGAAATAGCCCCATATTTGTTATTGTTTTGCAGTGAATACCTGCCCACATCTCCAAGAGATGCACTCATCCATATTTTGGGGAAGGAGAGTTATTTAATCTCCTGCTAAGACTCTGCATTTCTTGTTGAACCACAAGTAGGTGTTAGGATGATTTCATAATAGAAGGAGGGTGCAGATTTCCTCCTGTGCTGGCTGCCGACTGCTCTCCATCCCTGCCATGCCTCCTCCTCAGGGCTGCTTAACCTCTGGCTTTGCTCTGGGACCCTCAGCTTCATGGCATTTTTTCAGTTGTGGAGACTCCAGCTTTCTTGGCTGGTCACCAGCATGGATGAGTCTCGCTACATCTTCTTCCTGTGCCAATCAACAAAATATTGTTTGGGGTTTTTGTGCTCACTTCTCCCAGGAACAAGAGAGAGAATACCAAGTCGCTCCAAAAAGAGAGAGGGGTGGGAGGGAGGTAGCTTCCAGCAGTCTCTGCTCTCCTCTTCCTTCACCACCTGCTCCAGCCAAGAAGAGGCACAGAAGAATGGGAGAGTCAGAGAAAGGATTGTTTAATTCAGCTGATCAGAAAAGGATAGGTTTGCACAGGTGTTCATGTACATATTCCAGTTTGGTGTGGTTATTACTGGAGATGGCGCAAAGCGCTGGTCGAGTTTGCAGGGCTGGAAGTCTAGGAAAAATGTAGCCCTGCCCCATTTTGCTTCTCATCTGAGCTACAGCCCTTTAATGACAACCATGGAACAGCGCTCCACATTGCTCCATCCCGTGGTTTCAGAGAGCCTCCTAACGCAAGCTACTCTTTGGGAATGGGTCAGGCCTGTTCCGGTGTTGATAAACGGTGTGCTAGGCTGTCAGCTGGTGTCGAAGACTCTGGTTGCTCTCCTGACAGACACCAGTCATGTCTTGGGTGTGCTGTGTTATCTTGTACATGCCCGGAAAGGCTCTCAAAACTGGAAGTGACTAAGTAGATTAGATTTTAGCAAAATACTCAGCTCTGTGGTTTGTGCCCAGGCCACACCTCAAGAAATCTCGTCTGTAAGAGAGATTGTACTCAACCAGTGCAGACTGTTCTAAAGCCATCTGAGAATTTCTCTTCACGTAGCTGATCCAAGAGTGGTAAAACAAGAGTTGACATCATCTTTCTATAGTATAAAAAGCATTATAGGAAAAAAATAGACATGTCTTTTCCTTTGTTGGGGAAACAAGTCTATACTATTTAATACAGGATCTTTTCCTACCACTATGTTTAATAGACTGGTTCTTGTCCATGCTAAGACAAGAGCACTTGACCCACTAGTCACTCTCTTGTGCGACTGTTCCACCATTTGAAACTTCTGACAGCAATCAATAAATAGATAATAAAAATATTAAAAAAAAACAAAACAGAAAACTTTTTGAGAAAGGTCTCCTCCTTTATTTTCAGCAGAGATGAAAAGCCTTTGCTCTCTTTTGCCGAACACCGAAAAAGAAACCCAGGCAAAACAAAGCCCAGTAGCAAAAAGCTCAAACTGGACTGATCTAAACCCTGAGAGGCTAATCCTTAGAGTGGTGCTTGGAACTGTGTCATGCTGGGAGACATGACTCTTCATATCTGTCTCTTGTGTTATTAGGAAAGAGAGATTACCTAGGATGCACAACCTGCGTGTTCCATTTTGGAAGACAAGTTGCTTATCTGGAGTATGCAAAAACTGACTAGGGTCCTTTTTTCAGATCTCTGTCCTCTGTCACAGGCCTCTATGCCTGTGAATTGGGAGGCTGGGTATCCTAGTGGAATATGGTATTTCTGGGAAGATGAACATGCCGTATGCTATGAGATAATCTTTTCCAAAAGGTAAGGGAACGGGGCGGGGGTTGTTTCACAAAAACCTTTCACAGGAAAGCTCCTAATCCCACTCAAGGTGAATACTGGCAAGAAAAATCAGTGTTTCAGTTGAAAATGAAAAGCAATTTGACTGTTCTTTCCTAAGAGCCCAAAGACTTGAAATAATGCAACTTAGATACGAGTATCACATCCAGCTTAAATTCTCCATGCAGTTTCTGTCGTATATGGTATTCTTTTTACAATCACAAGGTTAACGGATCTGTTGTTACGATTTGCAGATTGTTTTCTGTAAGAAAGTTAATTTTTTGGAAAGCTGGGGTGAAATATATTACTTCCTGCTTGAATTATTCCGTTGGACTTCAATATGTCTCCTCACAAGTTAGATGTGTATTCAGCAGTATGGATTTATTAGGTTAGGCTTATAAACTGTGGCGTCTGTGAGTCGTATGAAGCTAAAAAAGCGTATCTCAGAGACGGCTGACATTCAGTTGTGTGTGAAATGCAGTTCTTGGGCCAAACTTTGCACTTGGCTACATAAATCTACATTAGCTCTAATGAAGTCTGTAGAATTATTCCTAGCTTACCTTGGAGTCATTGAGAGATGCTATTCACTGCATAGATTTAAGTACACATTTATGGTTCTAAACATTTTTGGGGCCACAGGATTTATTAGCTGTTCTGACATCACTATGTCATCTCTTATTTTCCATCCATAGCCAATGAAAAATCTTCAGATTGCTTGGTGTCCTTTGGATCAGAAAGATGTGATGCTGGGTAAACATGTTTCATGTCATGTAAACGAATTGGGTACATTTCCAGATGCTTAAACAAGTTTTTGAACGCTATGCTGTGTATTAAAATTGAAAGTGTTAGGCTGTCTTTGGTACAGAAATATGTCATGGCTGTTTGTGGATGAAGTGGTTCGTGCCCGGTGGCAGCTAGATCAATAGGAATTTGACATAGTTGTGTCATTTATTTTGTACGCTGCTTTTGTAGTGAGCGCTGTTGGGTTTCACCCTTGGCCTCAACAACCCGTCTGTTTCACTGCTTGGTGTCCTCTGAAGACATTGCTAAATTTAACACATTTTGTGGTTTTGTAATGCGGCAAATTCCCACTAGGTGCTAGACAAACAACTTCTGCATTTGTGATTTAAGCCACACTTGAGCTGGGGCTGTCAGAGGTAAAAGATTAAGACATCATTCCAGCTGATTAGTTGGTTGTCCCTCGCAAATCCTTCAGGGATGTTTGCACACTGCAAATTTTATGAAACTTTTAAGTTTTGAAATTGAAATTGTTGTCAAAGTACCCAAAACTATTATTACAGCATCAGTGAACAGTCTGTGGCATTTTAATTGTTTTGCTAAGGAGTGCACAAATTTTTGTTCCACAAGTTGTTTCCCGTTTACTGTTCCTTAAAAAAACCTCTTTAATATGTTGGGTTTTCAAAAGATGTTTTTAATCTTAAAGCACATGTTAATGCTTAATGATAAGGCAAGAGGAAAGACTGGCCACACCTTAAGGAAAATGGTCTAATCCTACAGTCTACTCACTCCCTTACTTGGAAAATCTTGGACGGCTCTCAGAAAATGCAACACCATTCAAATTTGCCTTTTCCTCTAAAAAGGATGCAAAATACTAAATCTCTTCTCCAAAACGGAATGTTTGTAATGTCGTGAAAAGGGAGAACAGATGGTATCATAAAGCTTAAGGGGAAAGTATAGCACTTTAATTCAAATTGTTTGACAGAGCTAAAGACAGCCACTTAGTTACCAATTGCTTGAGTTATTTATGCTCCTTTGTGTAACAGAATAAAACAAGAAAATTAGATTGTTTTGTACATTTCAGAGAGAAAAGCATAAAATAAGGCAAAACGATACTTTATTTGCTTATGTTATTTGTTAATAGTAATACCCCAGATGTGAGTGATCTTATTAAGCAGCCTTACAGAATCGTTAGAATAATTGAAAGCTGATTGTATAATTTTTGGTTTCACAGTGGGCAAGTTCACCCTGATACAGTGTGACAGCCTGTTAGGAAAATATGAAGAGCTTTATAACTTGGAATCTTTTGTCATTTTCCCTCCACTTTTAACTAAATTAGTTTTGCAGTGCATCAGGATTTAGACTGTGATTCAGTGCATTAACTTATCCCCATACTGCTTTGATTGAGCAGCAAAGCATCCATTACCAATGCCATATCCAAAGTGACGTTTCCATACAGACTGCCTGCTGTTTCATTCATAACCACAAAGCAGCCTGAAATGACTTTACTTCTTTTTACAACTTGCAAGGAGTTAATGGACTGTGCTGGCCCCCTGCCAAAACCTTTAAGAAACTTTATTAATGTGTTATGAGGCTGGGACACCATAGTGCGGGATTTTATTGGTTATTCCTTTTAATGAATAAAAATATGTATGCACAATTAAAACCATGTTTTCAAGCAATTGCCTTCTAGTAAATGTTAAGTCTTTGACAGTAATATTCTTAATGTTTGCTAATCACATTTTTGTCCTTTTCTTTTCATAATCTAAAACTTTGCACTGCAAGAATATTATATTTTTATTGTGAATGTTCCCTTTAGCACAAGCCCCACCTTTAGCCCATTCTTCTGATGCAGAGAAAGAAGCATTGAGGTCTGCTGGTTGGACTTTACTGTGTCCCTACAAATGAGCCATTGCAGAATATGATGAGAAAGACTGTGAAGACTATATTGCTATGGAAGTGCAGGCAGCTTGTACACAGTATGTAACATATGAAGAGCTAGCGTAGTGTACCTAGCTTCAAAATTAATGCCAGAAGTCATCTTCTGGTAGACCAGTTGTCTGATGTGATTTCAGTGTAATTTTGCAAACATTTCATCTAAATGCAATGGAATTAGTTTCTGTTACACATTTTTAAAATTCAGAATTCACTCAGGCAACGAAGTAGATATGACTAGGTAAAACTCAACAGTTTCTAATTGCTGGGAACAAGAACAGAGATGTTTCATTGCACAAAGACGTGTGAACTCTTTTTAAAAATAAGGTAGTTTCCTTACTTTTCCTTCCATTATTCAAAAATAAAAATGATCTCTTACAGTCATTGTTCACTGAGAAGCATCCCAATTTTCATTCCCTTGATGCTTTTCTCTAAAACTTGTAAATGCTATCAGAGAAATAGAATAATCATAGCTTTAATGAAGATAACAATAGGAAATAGAGAAAGAAATGTGGAAGCGAAATTCAGTAGGTGATGGAATGAAGAGTTATTAGCAAAGCAGAAAGTTTAAATAAAAATGCCTCAGTCTGTGTAAATAGTTTACTATATTAGCACATGTTGACAACAATTAAGTTGGCATAAAAATTTCCATTCTGTCTTCAGACTTCTTGTTTAGACTGTAAATTTTCAAGCTTGCTCCTTTAGAAAGCAGTTGTGCTTTGCACATAATTTGAGCAAAAAATATGACAGTGGTTTGCATGTATGAGACTCATAAAGTATATTCTTTCTTGCTGTAAAAATAAAAAGATCTTGTGATTTTCATTTACACCGTTCACCTGGGAAGAATACCTGGAGATAGAAAAAGTAGTACTTGCTGGGGAAATGACCTTTACTGAACAGCGCTGCAGTGATTATTTTGGGTTTTGTGGTGGTGTGCAAGTGTTTTCCTAGGAATAGTAATTCAGAATCTGGGGAGTAGTTCAACCTGGGTCCCTCCTCCCTTGAACCTCTGATGGTCTACTCAAGAGCTGAAGAACTGCCTAGGGTTGATAGGCCTGACACCACTAAAGATGGCCACGAGCATCTGTAGTTAGTGAGCAAAACTCGCAAGGAGATGCTTCATTGTGTAGATCATCTACAGTTGAAGATCTGGACTCAGGAATACGTTTTCCAGGTAAAATGGAAGCATCCTCATGCAAATAGAGACTCTATTTGCAAAATGAAGATTTTTGGGTTTTTTTTACATGCATGTTTGTGCGTAGGTACTTCATGGGTATCAGTACAGCCTGAATTTAGCTTCTTTCTGAGTTTATATAAAACTTTAATGCATGAACATTTAAGATATTACACTCATTTGGTGCAGAATATGAACAAAGGTTTACAAGAAGTTACATTGCATATGGCCTAGAGAGCTAAGAAAAAATTGTATTGCCAACACTGATTGTGACATCTTCACTTTCCAGCATCTGTCTGTATCACTTTTTTTTTTCCATACAGCTGTTGTATACTTCAGGCAAGACACATTAGAGATTTCTAGGTGTGCAGAATAAATAAATAATGCGTTGGTGCAAGAAGCAGAATTAACTTGTGATAACTTTTGCCTCCTCCTTTTTCAGAATCAAGTACACATTTGGACGTTCTCTTCCAACAGATTTTTATGGAATTTAGACCTAGCCATTAGCTAAGGAATGTGAATAAATAGAAAGTCTTACTCACAACACTTACGTAAAGCTGAAACGTCTGTAGTGATGCTCTCAATAGAAAAAATCCTTTGATTTTTCCTGTCTTGAAAATTCTCAGCAAAAGGAAAAGAATATAGGAGTAACTGTAAATAATAATAAAAAAATTATGCCTTCATCCTTCTTTCCTTTGAATACTACAGAAACCTAAGTGCCAGTGAACCAATTGGTAGGGGCCTTTCTAAATACGTAAGTGGAACTGCTAGGATACAAGGATGTTTCCTGCAGCATAAAAATTACAGCATGGTGTTTCTATATACAGTAAATAGAGTTTCACAATGATTTGAAACCTGGAAGAGTTAGAATTTGTTCACTTTCTTTTTAGCAAATGTGTTGTCAGGAGCATGCAGAACCCAGGGACTGGGGATGAGATCTCTTTTTCTTACTTCTTACAGCACTAAAGTGCTGAGTTACATGCAAATATATACTAGTCTTTATCCTGGGTTGCTCTCCTGGTATCAGACTGGTCAGACAAAGTGAGGCCCTGGAATTTTAGCTTCAGCAGGCTGTTCTTACACGGCAATTTTTTGTCTTTAATAAATCAAGAGACATGTATTCTTGAGCATTTATATTATTTCTTTCAGTCTAGCTAGGTAGAAAGGGAAAGTTTTGGGATTCCCAGTAAACTAAGCAGTTGGTGCTTCCATGGAGGAAAACAGCCTGTATTTGTTTAGTGTTGTAGCTGAAAGTGCCATGTTAACCCAGCGAGGAAGAGAAATGGGGAACAGGTAGATATTTATTTTTAAAATACACGTGTGCATTCGAAAGGAAGAAGAGTGACATGATATTCACAGAATGAAGCTTCATCTGTAGAGGCTGTAAGCAGCCGATAAGATACACAAAGTGACATAATTTTGTGAGGATGTTTTACATACAGGATATTAGCCATGGCAGATTCTTTGGGAAATAGAGGTGACAAAGATGTTCCTGTGCATACCTGACTGATAAAATACCTCAAACATAATCCCTTGAGAGTTTTGTTTTATCTGTTATTTCTTTTTGGTAGAGAGCAGTTTAAAGGTGCACTTATTAAATATTAATGGAAGAGAGACCAATTGAAATTGTATGCCGATGCAGTCCCCGTGCTCTTTGGAACCTTAACCCTAGCTCACTGGTACTTTACAAGGACATCAGCATTACATAGCTGCGTGACTTTGACCCTGATTACTAATTAAACAGAGGCTGAAAGTCACTTAATTCTGAAGCCTTTTGAATGGACAGAACTATCACAGTGAGTGTCCTTTATGTTTACAGGGACAAAGATTTGCTCAACAGAATAGAAAGGAATAAAAATGAAATAAAAGTGATATAAATAATTGACTGGGTTCAATCTGAAGTTTTCTGATGCAGCAGGGTGGCTGTAGACAATAAGCAGTTCATGGATCAGTTGACTAGCATTTTCATAAAAAACTGCTGTTCAGATGTTATTATATAATGGTAGTTGATAGGGAGGCTTAGGACAGTAAATAGGCAGGGACAGCACCCACAAGACAAGCTTTGTATTCACTTAGTGTCCATAAGGTTGTGGTTCTTCTACTAATGGACTATTTTCTTCTGATGTGGACACGTCCTATTTTCTTTTTTAATTCCAAGTTATGATAAAATGCCTGTAGAGTTGTGTTTTTTAAAGGCAGTTCTGTAGAAACATCATGACACACCCAAGTGTCACCTGCCATTACCCAAAGCACCAGGTCTACCTGGGACTCTAGGGCAACTGTTTGGTGAGCAGTAAGACAGCAGTGGTCTCAGCGAAGGCTTGAAATGCCTCTGCTTCAGTTGTGGTCAGGTGTGGTTACAGCACGGTGAGCAGGCCTAAGGAATCTTTTACTTATATTTGGTTTGACAACAGACACGATGAAAGAGTACTCTCCCGTCCTCACTATTTAGTCCCAGGACAGAATAGCTGAGGTTTCCTGGTTCTGGTCAAGGGTGGGGTAGCTTGGACATCCCTCTTGAACTGAATATGGAGAGGCTGGTGCAACAGAGGCTTGAGATGCGTGGAAGGGTTTAGTATGTTTTGCTGGTTGCTTTGAAAAGAGAGAGATTTTCTTTAAAAGTGAGCAGAATCAATCAATGCAAAGGAGGTATCGGGCACCTGGGACCTCTCTGGTGCCTTGCGACTGAGGGCAGAATAACTGTGCTTTGCATAAGTCCCAGTGCATGTGCTCCTGGCACAGGGGAAGCGTATGACGATCTATGCGTAACTTAAAACAATAAAATCATGCTTGCCTTCAGGAAACCCCTCCTTCCACCTTTTTCCCACTTGTGGGATGCTTGGAGCCGTCCGTGTGCCTGCCCACCCACCACCATGCACGGTGTTCTGGTGAGCCTGGAGTGGCCAGCCTGCGGTGCCAGGTCATGCGCTGGTCTGGAAACCCGGCTCCTTGCCTCATTTGAAACAATCAGGTGGTTTTAAAACGAGCTTTGGCTTTTGCCCTTCACACAGGACGACACTAGGTCGACGACATTTCAGGATAACTGTTTGGCAGCCATTTTAGATACTGCCTGCGCTGAGAGCTCTCTGGCTGCCAAAAATTGCAGACACTGTGTGCCAAAACACTCTTGGCAGTAGAGATAAACTTTGCAGAGATACACAGTCCAGAAATATCTTATAATTACAAAGCACAGGGGGCAGAATGTTTTTACAATACAGCTGTGCTAATGTAAACATTTAATTTGGCAGCCTTCTCCACCCACTTTTCAATTAGCTGGGTTTATGCAGATACTTTAGGTCTGCAATAAACTTTATTGCTACTTCTCTTAGAGTACAGTTTATGAAACACAGATTTGAAGTATTTTGGGGGCTTTCTATCCATTTAGCAAGGCACATTGAAAATGTTAGGCTGTCATAAAGGGAAGTGTCAATTCCTGTTTTAAAATGCCTTAGCTCTGGCTTCAGTAAAAGCCTTTGCTTTAAAAGTATATTTTAATTGGGGCCTGTCTCCTTTGGTTTCTCCCAAAGCAAGTAACAGGATATTAATAGAAAGAAGTGAAATCACTTAAAGAGCTACAAAAGGACATTTGTGCTCGTGATCATTAGAAAAGACAAATGTTCCCGGCATTGCAGAATAGTGCTACAGAGAACAGCTCTGAACAGCAGTTCTTACGAATATAATTGCAATAATTGTGTGATATCTGCGGTAATTGTTCTTACAGAGTAAAAGAAAAATAATTTCCAATCACAAGCATTATTCAGCCTTACATGGCAAAAGCAGCCAAAGATCCTTTTCTACAAGTTTCGAAATGCTGGAGGTTACAGTATTTTATAATGAGATGAGTTAATTGACTTTGTGAAACTGGTTAATGTTTTATAATATAAGAATACATTTTAGATAACATCTTTCTACTCACTGTGAACTACATTAAAGTAACTATCTCTAATTCCTTTTGCATTTTGTGGGAAAGAGAAGCTTTGATGTGACTTTGAGAGGCTGAAATGCTGCGTCCTTCCTCACAGCCAGGACCTCCCAAGTGCTGTGAGGGACTGCACCGCGCCAGAGGGACCATCCCCGGTGTGGACAGCTCTGTGTCCAGGGTTGATCCAAAGCATAGTTAGCACAGCCACAGAATTGGTTTAGCACGTCCTCTGGGGATAACAGGCTTCAGGATTCAAAGGATCAGTTCAGTTTGGACAAGCTGAGGAGTAGGAAAGATTGTATTTTTTTTGAAAGTATGTTGAGACTTCTTTAGTTGTGGAACTTGCACTAGCATCCAAGAAACTGCTATCTTGCCTGCTTTCATTTTGGCATTTGTATTTCCAGGCCAAGCCACTCATCACTGTTGATAATTATGCAGTAGCAGAAGCAGCAGAAGAAAGTCTGTTGGTAGTTCCACGGCAGTCGAGGTGATGGTCTCTGCCCCGCAGAGTGTTTGGCTCTGGTTTGCACATGTGTGGGGCCCGGAGGTGGTGGCGAGGCAGGGTGATGGCTGGCAAAGGGCACCAAAGTGTCTTCACATGCCTTTCCTGCTGACATGTAGGAACTTGTTGGGGACTGGGTGAAGGATTTTTTCTTTCAACTTCAAGGGAGGGAAGGAAGAAGTGGAAGTGACAATGTTTGTGACCATTGCTGACAGCATCGTTTACCAGGAGGTTTTTGGATGTGTTATGGCCCGAAAGCAAGCGAGGGAAATTAACAACTTCAGTTTTTAATGAATTTCAGAAAGTTTGATTGTAAATGTGAATGAAGGGCCAGCAGAAAAGCAGGAGCTTCTTCCAACTAATTTGCCCATTCCTAATTTTCACTGAAGTGAATTAATCTTAAATACTGTTTTTTAAAAAGTATATTTACTTTTTTATAGCAGACATCAAATGACTGTGATTAGGTTAATAAGTGCTAAAGCATAACAACAGAGATATATTAAAAAGCTAATTGAAGAAAGTCAGCAAAAGCAGATGTTAAAGTACTAACAACGTAAGCTAGGGTTGTAAGGGTAATTCTGCCTCTGTAACCTGTTGGGTTGTAAAGATTGGCTGTGAGGAAGGGAATATAGTTTATGGTGGGACCCCACACAACTGATTATTGCAGGAATTCAGAATATCTTCTTGTGCCTCCTGATCACAAGACATTTTCTTAGACTCCTACTGTAGCAAGTGATAATTACTTTTAATTGATTGTCTCCTTACTCTTTCTACCAATCAATCAATTAATCTTGATAAATCAGAATTATCTAGCTGTTTTTCTTAAATATTGTTCTCTTAATTAGGAGCACAGTTATTCAACATTGTTGGTATGATTAGAGTGTAAGTACAGCAGAGAGCAGGGTGCTTTTAGGAATAAAATGAAACTTTTTAATAGACTTTGGTCATTTCATGAGCAATAAAAATTCACTTTGGTGGCGAAGGACCTCATGAGCGAGATCCTTATTCTCTCTTTATTTGCCACAGAAGTCATGAGGATGCTGATTACAGCACATAGGTAAAATCAGCATTTTAAAAAACGATGCTTTGTAATTTATTGGTGTTCTTAAATTAAAATGGATTGTCAGGATAGTAAAAGCCTGGCCACAGGAAGGAAAGATCTGAAAGGCAGAAGTGAGAAATGCATTCTACACCTATAGAGAGATTATCAGTCACCATCAACAACACTAATTTAATGGATAACTGATAAATAAAGATCTGTATAAACTGCAGTCCCCATCTCTCTTCCCAAGGCTTTACAGGAGCACGAGTGATATTTGGGAAGGAAATAGCTCTTATATTTTGTCTGCCAATAAGCCTCCTAAACAGCTGGATTTGGGACAAGGCTGTTTTGTACCGCTCTGGGAGAGCAAGGTCCCTGTGAGGCTGCTGGGGGTGTCCTGTGCATAAGCCAAGCTCCATGTCCGCCAGGGAACTGGCCTTCCTGGGGAGTGGAACAGCATGTACCATGCTTTGCCATGTCCGCTTTGGAATCTGTGGTCTGCTGTAAGTGCAAGGAGCCTTAACTGACTGATGCAGGAAACGTCTTTGGCGTTCCTCTGTCCACCCGTGCTGGCAGTGTCGATGTCCTAGGAGTCCCCATATCTGCAGTCTGCAGAGCACAGTACCGGGGGAGACCCACCTGGTCCTGCACCTGGGCTGGGGACGGTACCTGCAGCAAAGCCGCAAGCCGCACCCCCACCATTCAGGGGGCTGGGAGGATGCAGAGGTGGCCCACAGCCACCTTTACCCAAAGCCCTTCTCTCATCCCAGATCACGAGTTCAAAGCTGGATGTTTATCTCAAGTTTGGGCAAACGCTGGAAGCCAAGTAGTCCTGCTCAACCAAAGTGGCAAGAATTAAAAAAATATTTTCAAAGGGGTAAATGTGGTTTGGCGCAATTGACCCTGCTCCTGCATATCCTGGCGGGTGCGTGAAAGCTTGGATGCCCAGGAGTGGGGACTGGGGGCAGAAAATGAGTGTGTGTGGTGGGAATCACCTGCTCTGGCATTATCTTAGAGGATTTTTTAGAAAGATCCTGAAAGCTGGTACGCATGTAGTGGCAGCAAGCTTTTAACCTGCCAGCACTCACATGGTAGTAACAAAGCTGTGTCAGTTCTTTAGGAAACACATAAACAAGGGCAAATGAAGTATTCCCCTGTACAGCAGAAGACAGTTTAAATAGATTAGGCTCTGGCATAGCACTTAAGTTTATCAGGCATTTAGTGTTTAGGATGTACAATACAGCCGTATGTGACTTGCCAACTATCTGGGCTTCCCCCACTGTTTCTGGTTTGGCAACGATGTGGTTTTTCACCCTGCTGCAATGCTGACTGCCAAGGAGACATGGCCAGCTTTCTGCTTCCTGTCTTCCTCTTTGTCCTGGCTTGGCCTGCACTCCGCCTGCCAAGTCACAGATGCCAAAAGCTTATACAAAAAGGTCAAACAACTAAGGCTTAAAATCACCTATGCCAACATTTGTATTTTCTTTCTGTTCTTCAGCATTCGGCTAAATGGAAAGTACACAGCACTTAGCTGAGACGGGAATACAGAGACATTTTTGACAATGGGAGTGAATGGATTGCAGTTTTGCAAACTGCTCACAGAGGCAGTGAACACTGAACATTTTAAGAGGAATTCCAAGCAAAGCTTAGTGAAATGTGAAGTGATAAAGATCTATAATAACCTTTTTTGTGGATTTATCCCTCTCCTCTCCCCCACCCAGTTTGTTTTTGCGTACTGCTGCAGTTCTGCTGTACTGGGGAGTCAAGTTCCTTTGGAATTTAGTATTACACTTTGCAGTTACATCTACAGCTAAATTAATATCTGTGACCCTTAAGCTTAAGGTAATATTTATAACTGGGACATTCTGATAATAAGTAGATAGCTGTTCAGAACCTAAACTTCACCAGCATAAATCTTAAAACTCCTGAACAGTTTTGTCTCTTTTTTTTGCCAGACAGAATTTGTTCACCTGATTTAGGTTCAGCTTCTCTCTACCTTGTGAAGTTGAAGCAGGAAAATACATATACCGTTGCTATTTCTGTAATGTTTCTTACCATGACTATGATATTCACCTAATGCTTTAATCTCCTGGTTGTTGAATAAATACTAAGGCTGATAATAGTAGCCATAAATGCAGCATGACTGTTGGCCCTAAGCTGTAAAATTTCGTGATTGTAGGGGAAGTCTTCTGTACAGATGATTTGTCAAAGCCCAGGTTGCAAAGCACAGCTTTGTATTTCAGTCAGTCTTCAAAAGAGACTATTCACTTTATTCATCATCTGCTCAGCCTCTCCCCTACCTTGTACACCTTTAAAGAGAGGGAGTTTCTTTAAGGTAGCAGCAACAAGCAAGAGAAAACAGATGAAAATCCTTTTAGCAACAGGCCCCTTTATAACAAACAGCATGTGATTATCTGTCTCTTATTCAGTTAGAAACTGTACAGTTCTTGATGGTTTTAGTTTAACTACAGATATTTTCCTGGACAATGAGAAGGTTGCAGGGTTGAGGCATATTCCCAGGTGTATGGTGGTGGCAGGAGGAAAGTAGAGAGATTGCAAAGAGAAGGTAAGGAAAGAGTTTGTTGTTGGTTGTTTTTTTCATTCATACAGATGGTTGCAAGTTATCTTAAAGTAAATCTTTAACAATTTCATATACCGTGTTATTCCAAAAGTTAATTATAGACCTAGACTTTGGAAAAAAGGGCTGCCAATGCCATTAATGGAATAACAGTGAGCTTCCTAGAGTCAGGTGTTGCTTGTGGACAACCACTTCTAACTCCACACATGCAAAGCCACATACTCTGAATTCATTGCATACCAGGCAGTAATTTACTCACATGTACGCCCTCTGCTCTTACTAATGCAAGAGAAGAATCCTCTGTAAGTGTGGATGGCAACTTGTCTGTTCTGAAGGTGACTTGTCTCAGTCCTTCCAGCTGTGCTTCGCTGGGTTGTGATTTGAACACCGCTAACTATATTTGCCCCCTAACCAGAGAGCATTAGTAGTGGTGAAGGAGTTGAGCAGTGATGCAGCTTTGTTTCTTTGTTGGTTAATGTTTTGGATGTTCTTCAGCGACAGGGTGGGGACAGTAATTTTCTCAGGTACCTGAAAGTGAAACATCACTGCAGAGATTTCACAGAGCTTGACTTTGTGGAGTATTTCAGGAAGCTTTCTCCTGGGAATGCCTGGAATCAGCAAGATGATCTTGATTGCTGTTGTTTATTTTGTGACCTCAAAAATTGACAAATTTGCAGAAGGAAGGACTGTGGGTATGCTTATGTGTGAACAAGAACAAAATTCAGTTTTAAATATTGTCCCTTGCAAGCCCTCAACCTTGAATTTATTGTTAGCAGGGACTGAACATAGGTAATCATCCAAGGGTCTTCAGCCTGTACAGGTTGTTAAAATTGGCCTGCAATCCCTGTGCAAAGGAGATGGTCTTTCCTAAGAGGCACAAACTTCATTTTCACAGATTTCTAGACAATAATGAGTTTGTTGTTTGGACTAAGAATTTAGCTTGGCTTTCTAATGGTTTAAAACATTCCAATCTTGGCCATTAGTCTGCAAATGATGTTGAGAGAACATATTTCAGCAGTCTATGAGAACACTTAAATGAAGTATGGAAATATAGGAAAGAAGTATTTTTTAACAGATAGTCCAGATGTGTCAATTTACTGTGGTTCTCCCCTGCGAATCTCATGGAAAGATATGGTCCAGAGAATTTCCCTTGTTGTGCCCCAAAATCACAGCACTTCTTTTTAATGCCTCACTGCTTAATAAATGTTATTTCCTAACAAGTGATTTTTATTATGTATGTTTAGCCTAGTCTTTTTTTTTTAATGCTGCAACATACTGATTATGTTTTTTGTATCTACTGATTATTAATATGGACTTATGCTAATAAATTTAGGAAGGCAGCTATCATTTTGGTGCTGACACATGCCTTTGCTCAGAGATCCTCATGTGGTTGCCTATAATCTGCATGAAACTAATGTTAGGCTGTGGTGTGTAGTTTGAAATAGTATAGGTGAGAGCTGCGCAGAGATGCCCAAACTTGCTGTGACGGAGCCAACTTGTGTATGGGAAACAGTGTAGGCTTGCAAGCTCGACAGGCTTCCTAGATCCATGTTTTCTGGGCTGTCTTCTATATACATGCGCATGCTGTCGAACAAACTGTGGTAACCTGTAGACTAAACTTAGTATAAAGCTTTAGTTTTATTCTTATTGTCATGGCAATCTGTCTTCATGTGCGGTTTGCATCTCCTGAATACTCACGTCATGCTGTTGTCAATAGCTGTGCATATGGAAGTGATTTGATTGTTCATTTGATTAAAGTAGCAGAAAGGGGCCATACAGTAACATTAGCGTGTCCTGGGGGGGCGTGGGGCTTTAAACCTGGAGCAGACAAACTGGCTTGATATGGAGCGTGTTTTAACTTTGTTAAATGAACTTAATTTTGAACTATTGTGTATGCAGGAAGGCTAATGCCAGAATCACTTCAGAAAAATTGGCCAGAAAAATGTGCTGCTGTGTTCTTGGTTTCCGGCGGTTGCTTTGCAGCCCTGACGTTGCCTCTTGTGGGTCACACACCCTGGTTCTTGTTCTGCCCTGATGTGTGGAATTGCATCGGTACCAGCGAGCAGAAGAGCATCATGTGAAAAGTGCACATTGCACTGGGACAGCTTCGGGTTGGAGGGGGTTTGAGACAAGCTGGGGGCAGGCTGACGAGCGGCTTCTTAGCATGGCTGCATCCTGGGATCAGTGCCTTTTCCTTCTTTTTTTTTTGGTGTTATTTGTCTCGGTTTCTGTTCTTCAAGTGTGAGGTGTGACTAGTGGGCCCTCTGCAATGCTTGCCTGTCAGTCACACCTACTGGGTGGAGAAGCACAGCCCTAGGCCAAGGTGAATTTCATGAGAGAACTGGATTTTCTCATGTTCTTGCCATTACTGATATCATACCACTGTCCTGAAAAGGCCCTATTGTTCGTGTTTCGCTTTTAAGTAGGCATTAAAGGGATACCGTTCTTAGTCAGATGTACAGCATCTCCTGGAAAACTGCGTGAAAATGTAAAAAAATTTTGGGGTTTCAGGGATTTACTTGCTATAGCTGTTCATAAGGGTAAAGATTATTGTTTAACCAGCCAATTGGTTTCATTTGCATGTCAATCCAAATTTTAACAACTGTGTGGAAACCTGAACTACTGAAAGACAGACTGATCTGAATGAAGTTGAGTCTTGGCATTGCATGCTTTTCCAAATTCACATTAAGTTGCTCAAGCAGCACAGACAGATTGACTTTGCACTGCTCTGAAGTGTTGGCAGCCACCACAATGAAAGGAAAGCGGTAAGAATGTTTTCTCAGACACACACAAGGTGTGTCTGTGTTTGTGGAGGGCAGGGAGGTACAGGCAGAAGGGAGGAAGGTAAGGCAAAATCTGAGAAGTTCCCAGGTTTCCGTGAAAGTATTGTCATTTGCTCAAAAATTAGTCATAAAAGAGTATACTGTAATTACAGCACATACACCCGAACTCTTGTGCAGTGTGCGGTGTCTCATCCGACTCTTTCAGGTCAAGTGAATTTAACCGATTTGTCCAGGAAAAATGCAGTGCAGAGCTGTCAAAGTGCTCGAATACGTGTAAGCAGATGCTGAACTGAACCTTGAACCTTCTAGGTGGGTGCAAAAGGGGGAAAATGATTAGCATTGTTCCCAGAGGAAGGACAGTGCAGGTATTAAGTTGCTATCTTTTGCTATGAAGTTTGTAGAAAAATCTGAAGTATTGCTGTAAGGAATGCTTTTGTGAAGGTGCTGTTGTTCACATTTATTCCTGTTCTTTCAGTCATGCACTGGAGAGTTAACATGTTTAACTCCTTAGGCTTTTCCCTCTACAAAGCCCCAAAAGCTGGTCTGTAAGATAACCCTGAAGCTATATGCGTTTATAATTCCAGCACACACGCATGTGCACAGATATATGAATGTGCAAACTTATTGAAATGGAAAGGACTGTTTGGATTAAATGTTATCTTATATCTTTAGCCAGCAGAAAACTATTTTTTTAAGTAAAAAAGGGCCTTTGATAAGGATGTAATTCCTGCGTATTGAATGTCTGTGGTTACTCATTCTGGCTTCATGTCTTGAAGCTGCTGTGTGGTGCAACCTCGTCTCCTCTTTGCCACAAACTGAAACTCGAATTTCTGTTGTATTTTCGGTAGACTTGTATAAGATTTTTTAGCTCCAAATACTTTTTTTTTACAGCTGCAGACCAAATCAGACTTGATAGATTTCTCAAGGTCCTGCTGTGCTGGAACAGCAGTAAGAAAATAAACCCTAGAAACTTCGGCTAGTTAAATAATTTTCATGGCTCTGGCAAGTTACCAGGTGCAGTAAGAATTAGTTTGATTTGAGTTTTTTAGTTTGTGGGTTTTTTTTTTTTTATTCATAATTAACACTCATTTTTGCCTCATGCAAACCAAAAATCCAGTAAGCAATAATAATAAATTTGAATCCATACATCTGTTTTTTTAGATAAAAAGTAGTATCCTCATATCCTTTTTCCAAGTATGTAATACCCTTAGGTACTACAAGAACGTGTGCCAGCTTTAGCAAGAAAATTGAAATGGAAAGAGTGAAAGCTGCCTCTGCTGTATACTGAACCAGCAAGCATATTTTAAAATCTTGGTTGCAGAACTGCAGTTGGTATTGTACCTATGTCAGGGAATTTCACCTACACAGATGATGCTAATACATTAGAAATTAATAGAAATGAGGGATGTGCTGATCTGTAATATACAGTGAAAGTTACAGAATTACACAACAGGTGCTCCCAAGTGCTATTAGCCACAAGATGACAGAATGGTTTTGGGAAGGCACAAATGAACATGATCAGACAGGATTTGATGGGGTTTTTTTAGCTTTTGACCAACACGACTGAAACAGCAGTACTGTTGCTAATAGGGAGACAGGGATTCTGTGGGAAAAATGCTCTCTAAAATTGCTTTGTTTAAAATTTGAAAGACAAGGTTTAAACCAGGTTAGTTCTTCTTTGGTTATATGCTTTAAAAAAAATTCCTTGCATTTTTTTGCAGAACATCCCTGCCCAAATCCAAAACTGGGTTAGTCATATATTTCTGTGGGTTAGTTGGTTCTGCATTAGAAGTTCTCCTGTGGCACATCTTATGATTAGGTACTTCAAATTTTTATCTACTGTAAAATGTGAAAGTAGACAGAAAATCAATGCATTGATCAGAATTTTTTTTTGATCACTGTTGCTTCAGTACTCTATACATTATCTCTTCTCATTATTTATTTATTACCAATTTACATATGCTGAAAAGTAAACATGGTGGCTGTGAGCACACATGCAGTTCCAGTCAGGTTTATGAACCATGGGTATGAATAGGTAGGGTGATTTATCTTAGCCAGTCCTTATACATTACCTACTTAGTGCCCACTGATAGATTTAATCTTTCTTTTGTCACTGTTAGTTTTTTTAATACTATGTGTGGGGGAATATGGACAGCAAAATGGTACATATTTTGTCTATGAATTTTTAGATTATAGCAGATGGAATTAAATCCACTTTAAAAAGAATACAGTAACATAACCTACAAATTATGTGTGTATACTGTCATTTGAGATACTGCTTTCGCAAATATGATCTATGACAAAAGCCGTGTTACCTAAGGATACACAGAACTATGGCATTCCTTATACTCCATCTCTGTTAGATTTAAATTAATCCCAGTGTTTCAAAATTGCACATAGCATCAACTGATGAGCTGAACATAAGAAATACTTGGCAGTGTATAGAGAGTAGTTGAAAAAAACCCAGCCCAACCAACCAACCAACCAAAACCAAACCGTCACTTTTCTGGGGTTTGTTCTTGGTATATTCCATATTCTTTATGCTAAAGGTCATGTTTTACCACTAGTCATAAATATGAAATTAGTTGAAATGAAAACATAGTTGTGCTAGCATTGTGGACCATAGATCAAAAGTAAGAATAATTAAAAAGTTATACTTATATAGTATGACAGTTAGTTACAGTATTTAGAAACACTACAATGATGCTGACATTGTCAGATCATTAGGCCTTTTCCCTCCTGTTTCAGAGTAAACATTAATTTTGTTTTGAGCTCCTAAACACAGTTATGTTTACTGGCAGAGGTATTACCTCGTGCTGTTCTTCGCTAGCTTGAAGAAATACTAAGCACTGCAGTGCTCTAGTGTAATTTTGGAGTCTCCATGATATTAAACCCCCAGCATTTTAGTTTAATTGCCGTTTATTTCCCCCAATTAGCGTATAGTGTGGTGGCATACTTAGCATTTTAGGAGATCTCTGTCTACAGAATAATAGAGAGGCCGTGTGAGCCTCTGCTAATGTTTGTAAATGACTTTGTGGGTTCTTTGTCAGGTCATGTTTTAGACTCTCGAAGTGGCATGTGATTGTAACTTTCTGAAAGGCTGAAGAATCTGGCTTTTATTACTGTATGTTTTAGTGAAGGATGCAATGCACTTGGAAGAATAAATGCAGTCCTATCCTACAGCATTTGTTGAACTATGGTTTCTTATGTACTTTTAAACTGTAATTTACCATGAAGTGCCTCATCCAAAGCTTGCTGGAGCAACTTTTCATTGATTTCAGCAGCCTTTGGCAGTGATCCATATTGAACAAAACTGGGTTTTTTTCGTAGTCGTGTCATCATTATCCTGTGCCTAAAAATACTGCCTTGTGTAGTGGAAATGCGTATCACTGGACACTTTTTGCTTTACTGCCCTAAAATGCAAGAGAAAATGAAATCCTGACTACGTGGGAGTCAGTAGTAAAATCCACGTTGACTTCCATGAAACCAGGATCTGCGCAGAAGTTCTTAGTAATATACATTGCATGAAGGTGAGGGTCAACATTTGTCTTTCACAACATGATGAAGTGGCCAGTTTATTAATTGTCTGAAGGTATTTGCAAGCAAATCCCTGTTCTTTACATGCAAATACAAACTTTTTCATTAATATGGTCTATCATATAATTTCCTTTTTCTCTAAACACCCAAATAATTCTTGACTGTGTTCTGCCTTTTGCTTTTCATGTTCTGAAGATTCCGCAATAAAAACCCTTTATGATACACACCTTAATGTAAAAGCTTTCTTGGTTTTCAAGAACAACTTCTCAGTGTTGCTGACTGTAGATAGTATCCACAGTATCTTCCAGATGGATAAAATTAAGCATTCATATCTCATCCTTTCTTACTGAATCCAGCAAGTTTTGGAAAGAAACTTCATTCTTTCACATTCGTCCACATGTGGCAAGATACCTATGTAAATCTTTTCTTAACGTACATGTCAAAAAAAAGCTCAGTTAATATTATGAAGTATGGGAAGCATTTGTTTCAGGTCATGAAAAAATATAGCCCTTTTCTTAACTTAAAAACGTGCGTGTGTATGCATGCATGTGTGCATACATATGTATAATATACGTGTATATTCCGTGCACAACTTCTCTTATAACACAGCTGGGATAAGTTGTTCAGTTTTCAAAATGAGCAACATATGGTCTTCATAAATTGTATAAGAAATATTTTGAATAAATAAGTGTTGTGATTTATTTTACATAAACAAATACGGGAATTTAAAAAGATAAATCTGTGCATGGGACATAAAGCTGAAAAGCTGACTATGCTTATTGCTATTTTGGTTCCGGTAAGTGCTTCTAGGTCCTTGAATTTCTTTCAACTATATAAAAACTGGATTTACTCCCAGAGCTCCACTTCTTAACTAGGGCAGTTTAAAAACTAAACAAGGGCTGAGTCAGTTAATTAATTTAAATGAGATTACAAATCAGAAACACATTACGTAATGTTGATTTAATTACCATTTTTTATTTACCTAATTAAAACACTCTGAAGAAAAGTTAGCAGTCTGGACAATGGCCGGCTGGGTGACTTGGCAGCCACCAATCTGAGTTGCTCATGGGGAGGTGAAGTGGGGGCCTGCCGTGGCTTGTCTGTGGTGGGGGGGCACAGGGGAGCGGAATTTGAATGCACCTCTTATCAATAGCAACCAGGACTGTTACTTCAGTGTCGCTTAAGAGCCTTGGCACATAGGTTTCTTTGGTATGATTCCTTAAATTTGTGGAAACCAGGTCTGTAAATGGACCAAAGCTAATGATACCTCTTCAGAAAATGGGAGGATGCCACGGGGCCTCTGCAAGGTGAGCAACAAGCAGTCTTTCCTTGTATGGCCAACAGGGTTTGACAGTGCAGTGTTGTGCGGGAGCCGTCCCACTGCCCCATGACTTACACCTAAATGTCTAACTTCAGTTGTCTACACTGCTCGTTTACCACCAGTTGTATGAATACCAAGCACATTAAAAACCTGTAGGGGCTAGTGCCTTGTATACTTATTCAGTGCAACAGCATTGAGCTAGATAGCAGTCTTTGTGAACACAGAGGGGTTCCTTGCAGAATAAGGGTAGTAGAATGACATTTTAAAAAGAAGTCACTGCTTCTATGTTGTGGAGGGTTTCAGTCTGTGTGTCATGAATGCATATTGCTAACGGAATATATGCTGTTGGGAAAAGAAGTGAGACTTCGTCCTGCAAACATGACCGTGTCACGGTGAAGCCCTACTTATTTTTTGAGATGCTGCTTCCTCCTTGTGTGAACTGTGATTCATACTATATGTCTTCAGGGATATAGGATCATAGAATCATTTAGGTTGGAAAAGACCCTTAAGATCATCAATTTCAACTGTAAACTGAACACTGCCAAGTCTGCCACTAAACCATGTCCCTAAGCACCATGTCTACAACATGTCTCCTAAATACCTCCAGGGATGGTTACTCAACCACTTCACTGGTCAGCCAATGCTAGACAACCCTTTTGGTGCAGGAATTTTTTGTAATGTCCAATCTAAACCTCCCCTGGTGCAAGTTGAGGCCATTTCCTCTCATCCTACTGCTTGTTACTTGGGAGGAGAGGCCAACATCCATCACGCTACGACCTCCTTTCAGGTAGCTGTAGAGAATAAGATGATCTCCCTTCCGCCTCCATTTCTCCAGGCTAAACAGCCCCAGTTCCCTCAGCCGATCCTCACAGGACTAGCAAAGAAGGTGGTGGGGGTGAACATTTTATCATACAAATTCAGTTAGCCAAAATTTTTTTGGGAAGTATTTCCCTTAAGTGCAGTGATCTATGAAAATATGAAAAGCAAATCCCCCCCACACCCCCTGGTTAACATACTTACAAAAACACGGGTGACGCTTGCACCAATTACTTTTCTGTGTTTGTGGAATAATTTCAGCAAATACTTATTGCAATAAAACACTTTTAGCTTGTTTATATCATAAACAAACTGTCATATCACTAGAGGTGGTGTGAATATTGCTCATAAAATTGTACAATAATTCCAGGTCATGAGATATAGCAATGGTATGCAATGAAAGATGTTGCTTTTGCAAAGTGCAATAGTTAGAAGTATTTGGGAAATTTATCAGCCGAATCAGTTGGTTTGGCAAGGTAAAATTAGGCAGTAGAAGGTAAAAGTGTAGTAAAATTAGGAAATTAATAATTAATGGTAGTGATTTAAAGTACACAGATGAAACTGTTTATCTATTCACTTTGTGGATTTTTGCTGATCAAGTTATTTGCTTTGGAGGAGAGGGAGATATCTTGCTCCTCTGTTGCCATGAATGCTTTCCTACCATGGTGATGTTCTGAAAGTCTTTGAAAGATGAAGAGTTGATTTGGCAGGTGTTTTCCCCATGAGGACAGCCCAGCAGTGGAGCTGTGGCCCAGGGAGGCTGGGCCGTCTCCACCCTTGAGGGGTTTCATGCCCTGACTTTGTAAAGCCCTGAGCAGCTGAGTTTGATCCCGCTGCTGAGCCTTCCCTGGGCAGGGGCTGGTGCTGGAGACCCCCACAGGTCCTCACCAGACTGGGGTGTCCTATGGTTTTCTGGAGTACAACCTTTTGCCTCAAGTTTGCAGGTGGCAGTGTAATCCTGAGGGATGACAGTTTGGGAGGCAGTTGTGATTCTTGTTCATGGCAGTGACTCTGTCAGTTGTCATGTCAGAAGCCGTATACATGTGTGAAGGCTTGGACAGCATCAAACTGATATTTACACGGTGCCACATCTTACTGGTCCTTTATCCTCCCCCATACCCAAATCATGGACTATCAAAGAACAAGGGTGTATTTATATGCTGGTGAATGATTAAATTAATGTCTGTCGGCTGAGATTATCAGAGTGCAAAGGCTGTCTCCTAGCCTGTGGCAAATGAAAAGTGAAATGTGTTCATTGAAAACACTAAGGAAGTTTATTTGATTAGTATGACACCTGTGGAGAATCTGCTTATTTCTAAGACGTGGCTCAAGAAAGTATTTTTTCTTCTTACGGATTCTTCATCTATTCATTGCCAACCTTCAATGTTATGCTAAAGCAGAGAGCTTTAAAATTAAATTTCCTTGTACAATATGGGGTGTAAAGGAGATGTAGCATAATTTACTTTTTAGAGACAGTATCCTGTGTCATCAGCTGGAAAAAGAAAGATTAGGCTGCTGTGGTGAGCAATCCTAAAAATCCCTCAGGAAGCTGATGAACAGCAGTGTGACTTTCTTGGCTTTTCTGGGGTGTGAGTCCTTCCTCCTGCAGCTGGTTGAAGGCAAGGTGGTGCAAAGGGAGGGAGCATCTTGTCCCTCACTGGATGACAAACCATTAGCTGCTTTTTTTCCCCTCTGCCTTCTGAAGCCAAGAGCGACGTATCATGGCTGCACCTTTTTCCTAGCAGCAGGCCCCGACAGTCAGTTTTACTTAACTCTGGCTGCAGTGAGTTGCCTGCACTCACAGGGACTCATTGAGATTGACCCCTAGAAATGAAAGCATGGCAAACAATTCAATAGAAAACATACCAGCTTCTTGACTCATCCTTTCATACCATCTTCTAAAAGAAAGAGTAAATTGATACAGAGTTTCAATGTTCTGGTGGTAGCCATGCCAAATCATGGTAAATTATACATAAGTGTACCACAGTTACCTGAATATCTACCAGAAGAGAGTAAAGGCTGGCTTGAACCATGCTTGTATAAACTGTTCACCTGTGGGGCAATAACTTATCAAGGCATCGGCCACTGACTGTTGGAGGAGTCAGCACCAAGAAAAGAAAAGCTGGAGATATGCTCAGTGTAGTTGTGAGGTGCATGTGAAAGCCATTTCATGGAAAGGGTATGTGTAGGTGAGCTTTCGCTCTGTAACAAATACTGATAAGTACCTCTCAGATCTGTGTGGAAGAAGTTTCTCAAGAAAAGCACATTGATAGTAAAATTTGAGGTTTTTGAAACAAACAGAACCCCCCCCCCAAAAAAAAAAAAAAAGAGTATAAACTAAGGGAATTTGCAATTGGGAGCTACCTAAATCACAATATTGAAAATTTCAGTTTCATCACATTTGCATGAGAGGGTTTTATTTGCTACTGGTTGTATAGCTTTGCTTGCAACTTCTAGCTTAGGAATTTTTTTCTTTTTTTTAATGTGCTCAGAATTATTTGGTGGGAAAATTGAATCCAAAGCCAGGTAGACAGACAATGAGTCTGGTTTGTGTCTTGCTCCATCTCACTCGAAGAAAAGCCTGCAATTTTTAAATGCAGGGCTCATATTGTTAATTAATGATGTTGTGCAGATGAGTATAAAGAAAGATTTAAATTGTCTTAACATATCTTTTGCTTCTGTAGTTTCTGTGGCTTTCCAAAAATGCCTCTTACTCCCTCTTTTAGAAGGGCGTTGCTCCAGTATCTCTTTTCATTCCATGTTCTGCTTACAGATCAAGTTATTCATAGAGTTTATTCCTATAATGATCATGGTTCGCTTGTACTTTGCAAGGCTATTTGCATCCAGTCAAATCAGGAGAGTGCTTTATGATTACTGACACTGGTAAGAGAATTGGATTGGCACAGGCCGTCTCAGGTCTGTCTCGCTCATCCTGAGAATGAGGTGCTTCTGTGTGCTTGAAGTGCAGAGTTCTGTAGGTTGATACTCTCGTACAGAACACAATTCTGTCTCAACTGCTGTAGGTGAAGGATTAGATAAGTTGCTTCTCATATTCGGCTTACAATAATTCTTTGCTTTCTCAAGATCATTGAGACTCTGCTGGCAAACATGTTCGTAGCTTCTACTGCTCAAACCGCTGTGTGAGAATCAATCTGTAAAAATTGCAATTGATAAGTAGTTAACATAAAACAAAGCTAAGTCTGGCGGCAAATTATAGCAACTAGCCAACTGCTTATCACTATAACTAAAAGATTCTTTTCTAATTTTATCCTATTGCAATATGAAAATGATTTGTTCAAACTAGCATCAGTCTTTATGTCCTGGATCCATAACGTGGCTGTGTTGACAATCAGAAAGTAGGAGTAAAGGCAAGTTGCTGTGCAAGAGCTAGAAAATATTCTTCACTTTAGGCATCTTTTTAGTGAATTTTAACAGGACAAAACTTCAAAGGCTACTTTCTGGTAGGCCACATTAATCCAGTTTCACATCTCTGTGTTCCCCAAGCTACACTCTACGAGCTTTATTGGGTGCATCTGCTACCAAACTGACACTTCATTTAGCCACGCATCTGCAGCAGTTTTACAGTTGGACCGTTGCAGTGTAAAATTAATCCTCTCTGATAATCTTGATTTAAATAATAATATATATGGTTTGCAGAAGAAGAGAATACCTATTAGAAGAATATTAAAGTTCACCCCCTGCAGGGTGAACCTTCCTATTGCAACACAGGAAGAAGGACATTTGTCCATAGAAAAGTCCATATGCAGAGAAGCATCACATTTTTATCATTTCTTGTAGCTGACTGAGTTTTCAAATTAACTTGGTTTGATTTTTTAAAGGGATGTGCTGTATTTTATCATTAAAAGAAACAAGCATAATGAATGGCTACATGTTGTGCTGTACAGTGGGACTCTTAAGGCTATCCAAGTGCCCAAACCATGGGATATGCAGAATCTGGGCTGACGGCTTGCCCTTCAGTCTTCCTACCAAGCACTGAAGAAGACAGAGGAAATTTCATGTGAAATTCGCTATCCAATGTGTATTTTATTGTGTGTAAGAGTGATTTCATTCAGTATTGGAAAATTTAGTTGTGTCTGCAAAACCATTGGAACTGGGTTTCACATGTGCCTGGGTCTACCAGTACTCTGGTAGATCCACAGATACTTGTCCTCTCTGTCAACCATCATTCAGATGAATTCAGTAGAACTTGAACTGTGAAATGAATTTCCATCTCAAATAATATCTTTTGTAGAATCAAGCTTGTGTCAACTTAAACTGCTGGAGAGACGTGTGTCAAACTGTGTTTGCTAAGCTATGTAACAGTTGGTAACAGATTTTCATTAACTTCTTGTAACAGGTGGAAAGAACCTTTCATTCTAGGTTGAGGGCTACGTTGGCTTTAAGGAGTAGTAATGAGGATTGAAGGGCAAGTATTTGTTAATATGTAGTTTGCTCTTATTCTATGTTTTTTCCTTTAATTTGGACACTGTAAGCAGCAGTGCATTCAAGAACTCCCTCTGGGATCCATTCGGCAGTAGCCACTTCTCTAGTGCTATGATGCAATATTTTGGTGGTCCTATGCTGCTAACAAGCATGGCTACATTTAGAAAAAATGGATATTTTTCATTCAGACTGTAAAACTACCCCATTTTAGTTACCAATGTACGGAACAAATGGTTGTGCTTCATTTAATTTCTTACTCTTTGCATACAAGAGTGTCTGTCATGTCTCACTTTTTTAGAAACAATTTATTGCAGTGGAACAAGGAGCAGGGTTTTGTTATATTATTGGTGTGGCAATACAGCAAAAAGTAGATAGTTTTAAATGCAACTGCTTTTATGAATATGGACATAATTTATTATTTAGTGTGTTCAAATTGCGCTCTCTTCTTGATTCATTAGGTGCATGTATCATGTAAAGAACACTCTTTGAAGTCTACAGGGTTTGGGTTTTGTTAGTTTTTGTGTTACATAATCTTCATTTCACAACAGCAGTTCTCTCAGACTAGGAACGCAAAGCCTGTATTGTATTAAAACGGACAGTCATATCTTCAGTGCAGTCCCGAGTCTATGGAAGCAGCGTAGGCCTTTGTGCTCTAAGGAGAGGGTAAAGAAACAGGAGTCATCCATGCAAACACCATTAGTTGCTTGATCCAGTACGTCTTTCTGGTCACTGCCTGAGAAGAAACTACCTCTGCTTTGCTGATTATGCAATATTATATTTGGGGGATGGAGGGAAAGGGAATGAAAAGGTACCATTGTAGATGTGTTTACAACTTGAGTATTTACCTGAATGACTCTCTTGTCCTTATTCAGTCATCTATGAGTTCCTCTTGTTAGGATCATTGCATCTTTCACAATGTTTCTGCTGCTGCATAAAATGGGTTACATACAGTGTGTTTGCTCAATAATGCCTTAATGTAGAAAGTCAGGGAAATGACCTTTAAAGAACAAAGTTAAGTATTGGTTTAATACTGAAGGAGGGTATTAAAAGGTTGTGAGATACTTTCAAAACAAATTAGTAAAACATTTCTTTCATTTCTTTATAGATTCTGGACAACCAGGAAGTCCAAGCCACAATGATCCTGCCAAGAATCCACCAGGTAAATATAAGTTCCAGAACATGTGCATCTAACATTGTTTGAGAACAAAGACACTGTTGTTAATAGTTAAAGAGAGCATAATTCGTCCGCAACCTATTTTGCACTGGTTAAGTACATATAATCAGGACAAGCTGTGAGTATTTTAGCTCTTTTTTGAGCTAGCTGAGGCAATGCCTCAATTGAAGTTTCATCAACATTCATTTAATCTAAGGAATTTTTCTTTCAGTTCATGATTTTTAGACTTTCTTAAGTGGGAGTGGGCAGAGGAATAAGGAGGCAAGATCCCAAATAAATTTACTTTTATAAGTTGTCAAATGCTACAATTATTCTTCTATTTCAGACGTAACATAATTGACCTACCTCTAAAGTCTGTGACCTGAGCTGCCAGCTTCTTTACTTTTGTTTTATATGTGTATAGTAAAATGCAAGTATGTTCATTTTTTACATTTTATGTATTGGCTCAGAGCAGTTTTTGAACATGTTGTTAATGAGTATGCAGTGACATTTGGAATTTTTTTGAGAGACATGTTAGTGTAAAGAATCCTTGCAAGGATTCTCTGAAAATAAAAATTCAAGAGAAAATTAAACCCAGACTTTGCCATTCCACACTGGTTAGACCGAAGTTTCTTTGTATTTTCTTGGAGTTATCCTTGTAATCAACTAGGCTGTGCTAGTAAATCTTGTAAATCTTTGGTGTTTTATGATTTTTGTTGAGCTAAGACAAACAAGTGTGACAGACATACTATTACTTGTTAATGAGCAAGGAGTGACTCCTGCCACTACTGTCATGCTGTATCTTCTCTTTTCGGCTCTCAGAAGAAGTGTCTATCTGAAATAAGCTGCACCTAACTCAGTTTGCTCTTTTTCTAAATGCCATATAAACCACACTCTAACCAACAAGTAATTGTGTGATGCTGGGCTGTTACATACACGTGAATGTTTTCTCAATCTGGACAAACATTAGGGAAGACACCCTGCGTAGTGGCTGTAGAGTTTTGTACTATGCATACCATCAAAATATTCTCTATATGTGGTGGAATATGTCATATGTGTTGCATGTGAATACCCGAAAGTGGGAGAACCATTATAGATTGTTATACAAAAAGCCATATTCCTATAATATAAAAACCAGAGACATATACTGGAAGATTGCAGATTTGTTTTAGAGATGTGAGGGCACAACAATTTAAAGAGGTGGTAAGCTCTTTTTCAAGTGATTTTTTAGTGTTTTTTTTTTTTTTTTGTGAGGGATGATGCAGGCTTGAAATCACTTTTGGCTGGAGACTTTGATGCTGTTTCTCTCCAGACTGTGTGGGATGTTATGAGTAAGCATTTATTTCTCCGTTAAATACGTGACATAAATTATGTAGGGTGGTGGTTTAAAAACCCAAACCAGCAAATTTACACCTAAAATAAGCCTGAAAAATTTCCTCACAGATAATCACAATTTTGTAAAACATGGAGCATTTATCTGTAGAGCGTTTGTTTTTGTTTTAGAATATCTCTGTTTGTGAGTGGAAGAAAAGCCAAATGCATTACCCCTCATCATTTTGAAGGATCACTTGTAGCCTCTGGGTTTGGGAAGCTGAAGGCAGAGTCTGGAAACTCACCTTCAACATGTTTTAAAATTCTGCTTTTAGAGTACCATTTAGCATTTGGAGTAGGAAGGTAGAAGCACATACTTCACTAGTGCGGATCACATTCTGTAGTGGTCCAGTCTCACCAGCCCTCAGTCTCAATGCCAGGCTTCTCCAGCAAGGAGTAACCTTGCTGCCAACAGCTGGGCACTGGGGAGGGCAGCAGACAAGCTATATAAGCTTTCTTTTGGCAGCCTTGTGGGGCAAGACCAGATGCCTCGGTGTTTGACAATCTCCAGAGTTCCAAAAGACAGAGGGAGATAAAGGGCAGAGAAGTCTGTTGCTGGTTTCACCTTGAAGCTTTCTGCTTGAAATTTGAACATAACACTTTCTCATGCTTTGGAGTCACTGCTGGTAGTATTACTCCTTCATCTGCTGCCAAGTGGGGGCAGAAAGTGGAAGCTGTGCCTTGCTTCCCTTGAAACCCTTCATTTAAGCAGAGACAGAGGCATAATTGAAAGTCATCTGTCTGTCTGAGTATACATGAACTTCTAGCATTGTTCAGCTTCCCTGTGTGTTACGGTCTTGGTGTTAAACTGGCAGGAAGGAAAAACATTGAGGCTTGTGGGACTGCGGAATACAGGACTTCTGGGGCTGTGCAGGAGAGGGAGTTGCACTCTGTTCAGCTTGTCTGGGAAAAGGACTGCTGTCCTGTTCTTGCTTACTAAATGTCACATGAGTCTTATTATTAGAACCAGGCAGTCACTTCTGTCAGAGCCCCAGAGGATATCCACTCTGAGGTTTGTTTTCGGTCCCAGGCCAGGAGCGTGTGGACTGGCAGTGCCAGGAGTGTTTGTTCTTCTATCATGTTTTGGTCTGATGCCTGTACGTCAGGGAGCCAGGGCGTTGGCAAGGGATAGGTGCTGTTAGCTTTTGGATGCCACTACCTTCACAAAGACATTGCCAAGGAAGAGGATGTTGGAAACTGAGTGGTAGTTGGCGAGCCTGCTGGTGTTAAAAGTGGGTTTTTCTAGGTTTGGCTAGACTGTTGCATTCTTTAGGGTGTCTGGTAATTTGCTGTCTTAGCCATTGTGGGAGGGTAATGTCACTTGCCAAACAAAAGAACATTAAGAGCACTTGCTGGAATTCTTTACAATATGTTCCTAAAAATACACTGGATACTTTGATAACATAATACAGTATTAAGATGGTGTAGCTTGTGGTGAAAGTGGTATGTAGCTTTTGTAGCAAGATCCAGGGATGTCCTCCTCTAAGTTTTATTTTTCAAGAACTTTCATCTGGTACATTTCTAAAGAATGAAGCTTGCTTTTCTGAGAGCTGGGTTGTAAAGGTCACTTCTCTGCAGGGATTGTTGAGTAAGTTCCAGACAGGTAGATGAGCTGAACTGAACTGAACTGAGAGAGGAGAAGAGTTTGAACACTGCTCTTGTCCACATCAGTCATTAAATTCCTGGAATCTACAAGTTTATGTTATGCTAACATGGTGCTAACTATTAAAAGTTTTCATGGTTTCAAAGAGAGGATGGACATGTCCATGGATCCATTGAGGGTGACTAAACAGATAGAAGCACACCTGGATTAATGTTTTAAAACTGAAAATACTTGGAGCCTTGGACACTAACAGTCAAGAAAAACAAACGCAGGTACTTTAGGCCTGCCGTGTTTCTTACTATTCTACTGGGCATCTGCTCAGGGCTACTGCTGAAGGCAGGCTGCTGGAGGAGACCTAGTGTGGCAGTTTCAGTGTATTATTTGCTCCTTGCAAGTCCCATAGGTTTTTTATACAGCTTAAGAAAATCTGAAAAATGAGCCTTCCTTAACATGTGTGTCTCAAAATACCTACAAAAGTGTGGGAGGATATGTATTGAAGACAGAGGGAGTGATCTTTCAGTAACTTCATTGGTTAGGCAAAAGAAAATTACGAGGCTGAGTAAAAACATCTAGAACTACTAGTAAGCTAATGAGAAAGACATCAGCCATAACAATTTGGTCTCCAGTGATAGAATTCTCACTAGCCAGTTCTTCTAGTAGAGGATTTTCTAGGTTTTGCTCTGCTTTATTTTTCTTTCCCTTACTTACTGCCTGCTGGCCACAACTATTTGACATTAATAAGGTTACTTGCTACCTGCCATTGGTGTGAGGTTGCTGCTTGGCAGACTTTGTTTATTTACTCACCAGTGTTAACACTCCTGTTTCCAGGAGTTGCTGTTTGTTGCTATGTTGCTCAAATCTTTGAACATAGTCTTTTTAAGACGCTAAAATGAGAGTAAGAAATAGCACTACCGACAGACTAAAATGTTATCTTGATATGACAGTAAGATGGGAAAGACAGTTGAATAAGATTTGAGGAATCAAGAGAACTGGAAACCCCAGGGAGTATATAACAGTTCCTACTAGTGCTTCATGGTCCTTCATCTTTTGTATTCTGGACGGAGCTAGGAGGATAATAGTCTCTTCATGTACAGGTCCGTTCAAAATTTCAGGGCTCTTCTTGTCCTTCATTGGGGAATACAGAGGAGAACTTTTCAGAAGGTGCGAAGGAAACCTAACCATCCTGACATAGACAATTATGAACCTCATTCATAGAAATGAAGACAAGTGTGTTCAGATTTTTGCTTTTAACCAAGCAGCTGAGTTTAGCGGTTATTAAAGCTATGTTTCCTAGCAAGTGGTACCTGCTAGGTTTTTTTTTTCCTGATAGAATTTACTTTACTTTAGCTCATCCAAGGAATATTTTCATATAAATTTTGCAGACTCTATAATGTCAGTCAGAGCTGAATGTGGAATGCAGATGACTCAGGTTTGAGCCTGTGTGCTGATGAATATTATGTTATTTATATGGGGTGACACACTTTTAGACAGATTAAGAAACTATCTCTCAGGCTTTCATTCCTCCCCACTGTTTCTCGTCTTCTTTCCTCTACAGTAACCCATGATAACCTTGTCAGAGAATTCATCTAGTGATAAGATCCTTAACCTGAATGAGGCATAGATACATGAATCCCCAGCCCCAGCCTTGCGGCTCTGGAATTGGTTTTCCCCTTCTATTTTCACCAGAAATTTTATTCTGGGAACCATTTCCAAAGAAGACCTGAGTGAAATCACCATCTTTTTTTTTCTTTTCCTAATTAAAGAAGGTGTTGCCAAAAATCTTGCAACCAGCCTCACCTAGCTCTCAATATGCAAATCTCTTTTGCAGCTGTTGAGCCCCAGAGGCTTTTTAGAACTTTCTTATGGGCTAGCAGCCATAGGGAGAACATTCTTTTTGGATCAAGCCCTAAGAAATGTGTAATAAATTTGCCTGTATATGACGCTTTTAGATAGAAGTATTTCAGTTTTAAGTTTTAGAATATATAGTTTCGGAAATAACCTCTGAAGAGTAAAGTGGTCTCAATCTTTGCTCTCTTTTGGAAATGCAGTAGGCAAATGTCTTTGAGTTTTGAATGACTCAAAACACAGATGGTTTCGTTATTTTACTGTATTGCAAGTTACCCTCTTGTGGATGGGGAATTAGTCCCCTAATTAACAGAAAGAGAGGAGATGTTCCCTGGCCTCATCGTTGTGAGTGGCTTTTCTTGTGGAAGCAATGCCACCATAGTAGCAGTTTGGGGATTCAGGCAGAACTGTATTTAAACAAATATGTATTCACTTTGCTTTTTCAGCATGGGAGTGGATATTCTGAAAAGCTTGCTGTTTCCCGCATGCCTGCAGCTGTGCCATCTCAGATAGGCATCTTCAAATAAAACAGGGTTGGGTTTGGTCAGGGCTTGATTTTATGTGGAGTTCTCCCTTTCCCAAATGCTCTGTGAATTAATAATGCCAGTGATGGTGAGGTGATACTCTTCCCCGCAAGCCTCTCAGCCCTGAGCGAGGTGGGGTGGTCTGGGGGCAGGGCGCAGCTGAACTATCTCAACCATAAGAAACCTGCACAGATTATGCACCCCTTTTTTCCAAAAGGAAGAAATTTTGGCCTTGCACGCTGTTTTTATGTTTAGTGTGGGTAATTACTAATGTCTACTGGCTTAGGATTGCTTCTGAATTTTTGTTTGCATCGGCTATCCTTGTTTATGAACCTGCTGTGCAAATAAATGATGCTGTGATCACTTCTGATGCCGTATGGAGCCCCCAGCACAAGAAGGACATGGACCGGTTGGAGTGAGTCCAGAGGAGGGCCACAAAGATGATCCAAGGGCTGGAGAACCTCTTCTATGAGTAAAGGCTGAGAGAGTTGGGGCTGTTCAGCCTGGAGAAGAGAAGGCTGCAGGGAGACGTGATAGCAGCCTTCTGGTACCTGAAGGGAGCCTATAGGAAAGATGAAGAAAATATTTTCAGCAGGTTTTGTTGCGATAGGACAAGGAGCAATGGCTTTAAATTAAGGGAGGGTAGATTTAGGCTAGATACAAGGAAGATTTTAAAATTTTTTTAAATTTTGTAATATTTTAAAATTTTTTACCAAGTGGGTGGTGAAACGCTGGCACAGGTTGCCCAGAGAGGTAGTGGAGGCTCCATCCCTGGAAACATTCAAGGCCAGGTTGGACGGGACTCTGAGCAGCCTGGTCTAGTTGAAGGTATCCCTGCTCTACTGCAGGGGGGTTGGGCTAGATGATCTCTAAAGGTCCCTTCCAACCCAAAGCATTCTGTGATTCTACAATTCTATGATTCTGTGTTCACTTCTGATGCTGTTGTGTTCAACGGTAAGCGCAATGTTTTCTACTTCAAAGCATGCACAGAGCAAGAATTTACTAAAAACTCTTACATTACTGGTTAGAATTCCAGAAATTTGCTTTGGCACCAGAAAATTCCTTTTTGGTACCTGGTAGTCCTATGGCTGTTAAAAAGCAGCTCTCCCAGCCTCTTCCTAAATCTTGACTGTAGTTAGTGTATAACCTGAGACCTTCTTGGGTGGAAAGTGATATGCATTTGTGTTAGTTACCTTTTCTGTTTCTTGCTAGGTTTTGGGGCAGCTCACTTCTTGAATTCCAGTACAGTAATTCCAGAGTCCATTAAACCAGTTGTTTACTTCTTCAAAGTGTGGCAGCGTTGAAGGATATTATAGTTCTGTTTATTAACTTGTTACTTGATAGTACTGAGAATCTCATTTGTTTTTGCAAATGGCACAGGCAGCTTCTTAATTCCTTGTGCTAATAAGTTCATTGGAGTCAGGGGATCTTCTTGCAACGTGTTTGTTTCCTGTCCCAGTTACAACATCATTTCAACTTTCAGAAAAGAAACCAAAACAAACTGTGTGTATGCAATAAGGCCAGAGACAATCATTTGATAACCAAAATAGCCTCATTCTCTGGACAGATCTTAGTTCAGCTGTTTCAAATGACATCATCACTGAAATCTTCTGTGTCACTCCTTGGCTCATGTTATCCACCCTTAACTGCCGTTAAGAAATTCTGGCTCAGTGGGAACGTGTTGCTGGTACTCATTTTAAGATACTGGCTTCAAAATGTATGCAGTAAGAAAGCAAACTGCAGGTCTGCTGACCGTGTGTTAACTTACTATGAACACTGTGGGACCAATTTTTCACTACCAGTTCTGACTGTGAATAATAGCTGTATGCCACTAGGATTCCTGCTGAAATTAAAGAGCTTCCTGTAGAAGTTCGATATCGCAGAGAGCAGCAGGAGCTGATCCTTAAGAAGCTGATTTTCAACGACTCAGACAAAAGCTATACAACGAAATGATTTAATCCTTAACTGTAGCAGTTTCAGCAGTCAAATTAACCTGTAGCAGCATCCAGAACATTACGCTGTGTAACTTAGTCGAGCTACGGCTCTCTGCTAGCATTTTGTAAATCAGGCTGAAGCTTCCAGCCTTTCTTCTCACAGTAGCTCCTGATGTTGAAATCGTCTCACTGCTAGTAAACTAGCAGCTATACTGCTGTATAGTTTTTCTTTTTAAAGATCCAGAAATAAATGTACAGTAATACAAATTGTTTCCTGCACTTCCTGGATCCGGGAGGATCCTTACTCTTGTTTTATAAGTTGCTTAAAATCAAGGCTGTGTCAGTGAAAAAAATAGATGTTTAATGATACCAGGAAGCAATTTTATGTTTTGTCATTAGTCAATATGCAGCAGAACATAAACAGGCATACTATTCATAAAATTGCAATTAAACCAGAAGACATAAAAAAGGCTGGTTAAAGATTTGTAAAGCCAGACGTCACTGGTAAGATTTTAAGTAATATGAGAACAAGCCCTTTAAAATACATGTTAGTGCAAACTGAAAATATTTTTCAGTATGTTTAAACAACTCTGTTTTTTTCCATTTCAAGTCTTAGCATGGTTAAAAGCTCTACTTGTAACTCAGTTCTTGAAGGCATAGTGTATGAATAGAGTGGAAGAAGTATAAGGACTTGGGATTAATAACTTCTACTGCAGTTGGAGGCATTACTGAAGGTCTCTCCTGTTACTGACTGCGTGAGGGGGGCTTGAACAGAACTGCTCCTCGGCTTAACCTGTTTACATTTTATCCTTGATGGCACTGGTCTGGTTGCTGTAGGATTGTTTGTAAAATTTATTTTTCAGAAATTAATTTTCTGTATGAAAGGCAAAAAGACAGATTTAGTACTCACTCTGTACAAAAACTGAAAGTCAATACAGAAGAAAATGCACTATTATTTATTATGGGTTTTGGAAGTTACTAGTTGTTTATACAGAATTGCACTGCGGTGGTTTAGGCAGAAATGTTCTTTTTGTAGAACTCAGTTTTTTAAGAATAATGATAATCAGTGAAATGCATTTCAGAGAGTTATCTCTCAGGCAAGGTGAGTTTTAGTAAATGACAATACTCAGCACTTATGTTTGAACAATAAAGACAGCAAAGTGTTATCATGACCATCAAAAGTAAATCCTCTATGGGGAACACAAAAATAGTCTTATCAAGTGCATTAGTTTCTGTACTGAACAGATTAGAAACACACACCAAGAATTCTAATTTTAAGGCGCTTTGACATGTTGATGCAAGCAGTGCATTAGGGAATGCTTAATCAAAAAAAACCAGAAAGACCTATACTGTGTGGAATATCACCACATACTTTTTTCTTTCATGTAGTGCAGTAATGTGAATATGAATGTTAACTCTTATTCAGTAGGGAGATCAGGTTCACAAGGTAACAGGCAGTGTCTCACACCATAAAGTCAAAATGCCCTATAATGTCCTGCTGCTACAGTCTTGCTGTTTCTCCTTTACCGTATGTAGAGTGCATGTTTCTGCAACAAATTACAGCAGTTTAATGGAACAGAACATTTTCCTGTGGCACAGCTGGGAGCTAAGAGCAGTTCTGTAACATACCCACCTTGGATTTTCTTACTAACTAGTTAAAACTGGTGAAGTCCACCAGTGCTGGAACTGAACATATTGTGTTTATTTTTCTGCATTTGTAGGCACCACTGAAATCCATCTTCTTGGTTAGAACATAAGGCTCAGGATGAAGTTGCTTAGTGCTTGTGACATAGACAGTTTATTGTTGTGTCAATTTTTTAATAACACTTTGTTACATTACATAGAGGAAAAAAATCAAGCTGGTTTTTAAGTTGATTCAGATCGACAATAGCCGCAGTTTCCCACTCTTTCCTAATGCCAGGTGAAGCATTTGCATATAGCTGTGGGTGTCGTTATTTTTGGACCATCCAAGGCACAGTGAAGTTTGGATGAAAGGTAGTGCTCCATCAGTGAACAATGCATCGTTCTGTGAGGGGGTGATAAGCAGTGGTACCACTTAGTGGCAGAATTTTTTCCCTGCTCCCATTTCATTATCTCAAGGAGAGAAATGCACTATATAGCTCTTTATGTTATGTGGGTATTCTCAGTATTGCCAGTGAGAAAAACTAAGAATGTAACATCTTGCATGTAACATCCTACATGGGCATTTTCCTTTTTTAATATGAGCCTTGGGGCTTGTTCTCACTGTAACGATAGCTTGACTAATCTACACTTGGGTAAAGCTCCTCTCAAGTTAGCCTAACTTGAATGAGAGAAGTTGTGCTTCAAAGTAGTGGTATTTGGATAAGCAGCAGAGAAGTTCAGTCTTGTCTCATTACCAGCTCTAGAGCTGACTGCATGTTTGTACACTGGCTTTAAGCCACACTTCACTTACAGGCCAACTAAAATCAAGAAACCAAATTTTTCTTTGGAAATCTCCCTTCCGTGTACTACTTCAGACTGTTTCTACTGGAAGAAATAGGCAGAGAAGGAAAAGATTGCAGTTGTCAGAGGAATTATTAGTGTTCATCCAGCTTGCCCAGTCTTAGGTTAAAAAATGAAAACTGAGTAAGAAGGAAAAAAGAAACATTAACTGTTCACAATTTTTGATGATATGTGTATGCCAAGTTCTGTCAAATAAAGAAGTAAATATTTGAGAAGCCATGTTGTGTTCTTGTCCACACAACAATAGTGGAAAAAGGGTGCAGGAGAATTCAGAAGATGAAAGAAAAAGGCTCTTGTTTCTTAGAAACTGGAGATAAATAAGGTTGCAGAGGTCTGCAACATCCAGGCGAAGCACAATAAGAGAGGAAAAACTAATGGATATGGAGAGAAGCTGTTGAAAATGAGAGGGAGAGGAATGTGAAAAGAAGTGAAGAAAGAAGAGAGGGAGACCTGCAGAGCTGCTAGTGGAAATAAAGATGCACAGGGATATCGCATAGAGTGGCATGCAGAGATATGGTGGGAAGATGAGAAGATGATGGCATTGGCAGAACAATGTTCAGGATGGTACTGCAGGCCCATGGTGCTCTGCACGCCCCCTGCATTTGTGCCTGGGATGGTTTTTCAGCTGGGGAAAACCGGCATTCGCTTACAGTCATAACAGCGTGGCAGAGATGTCAGGAGATGTGCTCAGCTGGATGTATTCATGGTCTTTTGCCTTGAGTTGTCAGGTGCGTTTTTTATACCTGCACAGATAAATCATACCAGGGGTGCTGGGTGAGGCGGCTCTGTGAGCCTAGTAAGACTGCTGGTAAGCAGTGAAAACTGCTCTTTTTGCCTCTGCCCTCCCTTTTTGACCCTGAAAAGTAAGTAGAGATTTCTCCAGATGTACCAAGGACAGATCTCTCAAGTGAAGTGTACTGCTTTTACAGTCACTTTTCTCATTATGCTGGCAGTGTTTGCTTGAATTACTTGAAGATGAAAGCAGTAATTGCCAAAAGAAACCTAAAGAGAATAGTACTGAACCATTGTTTTTCAAATCACTAAATATTCCAGTAGGTGCATTTGTTTATTTGTTTGTTTTGTTAACTAAGACATTTAGAGTGCTTTTACTCATTCAGACATTTGGAACAGAAAACTGACAGTGTGTTTCCAAAAGAAAAAAGCTGTATTAATTCAGAAAAGGGGGGAGAGACACCTCGGTAAGAAATTCTTAGTGCACTGTCTCACATGAAAGCAACTAACAACATAATACTGTTGGAGCAGCAATGTACATCAAGTATAGATGTAAATATTTCTGTTGGTAAGTGGTTGGCCTTCCTACCTGTAAGGGCTGTGATATCATGTAATCTCAAATTCAGTAAAGTCAGCTTATGCAGTGATTATTGATACGAGACTTCCACAGAAACCTGGGTTTCTCAGTTTCCTTTTTAAGTTATCTAGTTACACTACTGAGATCAGTCTTGATTATCAGCTGGTGTTTCACTGCAGTACTCCAAGTCATGCCTGAATTTCACAGTAGGGAAAGTATATCATATACATTTATCTTAGAATAAGTAAACATAAGCCAAAACAATACTACATTATTTCTTAAACATAGGTTTCTAGATATAAAATTCAGCACGTATACAAAAAACACACTGAAGAGCTCAGCTGTTTTGCCTGGTTCCTGCTTTTACTGGAAATAGTGGTAATAACCTCATCTGCTTCAGAGATGATGATATGGTGATGAAGGTGTTAGTGTAAAGTCACTATCAGCAGGGTAAGAGTTAAGTAAAAATCTGTTTAGCAGAAGTGTATGCAAGGACAGGACTGCTCTATGATGAAATTGCTTAGTTCAGTTGATACCGTTCTTAGTTCAACACTGACTTAAATATTGAAGATACTAATAAAAGGAACTAGTGTTTAGACATATTCGGGATAGTTATCTAGGAACTCAGTGTATTGCTTGTTAGGTTTCATACACATATTAAAAAACTGTGTTTGCACAACTCAAGATTTTTTGCACATCTGCCTGAATTTCAGCTCTCGTTAGAACCTGTGATCAGCTTGCAGTGTACTTTGGTCTGTGTATTGTAGTTCTGGGACTCTGCTGATACTGTTGTTAGCTGGTGTATAAACTTATCTATAGTTATTTATTAATCTTCTCATTATAATGATTATGGTATTGTGATCTTTTTCAGTGTACCTTGAGGACAGCTTTGTGAAATCCGGAGTGTTCAACGTCTCAGAACTTGTGAGGGTGTCCAGAAGTAAGTTGTTGTTTGCATTTAATCATTCCCAAAGCCTGCTCTAATCAAGTGAAGGTTTTTCTCCCCAAGATGAAAGATGCATAGGAAATGCCTATAACCACACAAAATTGTGATATCTTTGACCACAGTATTACAATTCATCTTGCATGTGTTTATAATAAAACAAACAGAAGTCTTCTTTTGTGTCTTTGATATTTAAAGATTGAATCAATTTGTTATGTGTCCCTCTGCACAGCTTAATGAACTGATATGTCAATAAAATTATGTAACAAAACCTTCTATTTGTTACACTTGCAGCTTTTTAAGGTTGTCCTACACATCTTTGCATTTTGCTAAACCATCTGATAATTTTTATAGTTTTTGAATTTGTATCTCTTAAAAGCCGAATCACAGCATGGATATAAAGGCTGACTAGCTAAAAGTATTATACACTTGTGTTTCTTTTACTTGCAGCACTGGGTGTAGTTGAATTTCTAATTACATTGGCTTATTTTGGCATCAGAAATGTTATGCACACAAATACGCAAAAAAAAAAGTAAGATAAAATATAAATACAAAAGGATAGGTGAAGATTTTATTGCAGAAAGAAAAACCAAAATTAATATAAATAAAAATCTATAAGAAGATCTGTTAAATCAAGAATTTGCTATAACATTGTGGCATAAAATCAGTGCATATTTTCATTTGACATTGCTTTCTGAACACTTCTTTTCTCCCTTTAGTATCAACAGTATTAAAATATTTCTCTTAAGGCTGCATTAGGAAGTGAACAAAAATACTTGAAAGTTGTAGTTAGAAGTGTTCGCACTGATGATACCAACATTATAACAACAGAATTGTCCACGAAAATATCTTTTCTGATGAGATGAGGACAAAACTGGTGAGGCACAAATTTCCAAAACTCTCTGTCCAAACTTTGCACAGGAGTTAATTTGTGCCAGGTCAGGGTGCTTGAGGAATTTAATCAACTTAGTGAGGCTTATGATGCATGTGTCATTTCATTTGCTCTGGTCAGAAATTAATATTCAACAATTAAGATTATATTAAGTCCTTCAGCAAAATAATAAGCATTGCTGTCCTGCAGTGTTAAGATACACTCTTTTTTGTGCTTGCTGAATGTATGGTTTTGCTGTTTTAGGAGACTGAGGATGTGTGAAATATAGCTTTCTTTTAGTTGTCAGGTGGTTAAATACATTTTAAAGTATCAGGCCATTCAGGTTAAAAAAAAATCAATATTGTAGGTACGTTATGAAATCGTACCTTCTGCAGCTGTTGTACATGATATACTTCTAATAATAAGCTTTAAAGCATGTGGTTTCTGCGGGATTTCTTACCATGCATTTGTTTAACCTCAAGCCGCAACAGAGTTGTACTTTAACTGTCAGAAAAAATACAAACATTCAGATACATTACACAACATGCAATTACTCCTTTAAGTGCCAAAGGCAGTTAAAATGCACAATGCACTGACAGTGAACAAAGGTAAATACACCACAATATGTAACATATAATTTATTCTGGAAATACCAAGAGGTATGGTACACAGCCTCTGTAAGGAGGTGAAGATAATACTGAGTGTGTGTGTTTGTGTGTCGGTGTGCTTACGCAAAGCAGTACCTGTGGCACTGTGTGAAAGAAACGAAGCAGCAGAACATGCTGCCAGCAGAGAAGGCTATTATTAATACAAAAGAGTTAACATTAAGGGAAAAAGAGTTTGTGTGTCCCCAGGTTTGTTCTCTGCAGTTATTTCAGTTATTTAATAAATAATGTTAGCTGTTCTTACAAACCCTACCTAATTCATTGTAAAGATCCTTCTACAGAAGGCTTGACTTTGTGCCGAAGTTTGTGTTACCTTTTTCATACTGATGATTCCAGGTTATCTGCTATGCAACAAATACATTATCTCTGCATAACTGCTAAGGGTTTTCTAGGGACTGGGGAAGATAGTTCATTTTTTGCATATGTAAACATTGCTAGAACTTGTCTGTCCATGGTTTCTGCAAGAGGCAGAATATTAGATACATGTAGTAACATCTTGATGTTTTTCCCGGTTTAAAAATTATAAGATGGCTAAAAAGATAGATGATTATCTTTGACTCGTTGTGATGTGTTTTTCAGCTCCCATTACCCAGGGAACTGGAGTGAACTTCCCAATTGGAGAGCTTCCGAGCCAGCCATACTACCATGACATGAATTCGGGTGTAAATCTACAGAGGTCCTTATCCTCTCCACCAAGCAGGTAAAAACTTGATATAAGTGCTAAAGTGAAACCAGGTTTGATAGTGTGGAACAAGCAATTTGCAAATACTGTCAACAGCCAACTATTTTATGAATTTCCTCTGATTTTGTGAGGTAGGCTACTTATGTATGTTACTGTAATCTATGTACAGATGTATGTGTTACAAATCTTTTTTTGCCCAGAAGCATATAAATATTTAGCTCTCAGAGGTCACATCTCAGTGAAAACTGCTCAGAGAGACTGTCAAAAAAACATGAAGTGACATTTCAGACGGTTCCACCCATATAGCTGAGCCCTCAACCTCAGAGAGTAATTGAATATTTCACTAGAAATCTTGCTCCAAGACACCTTTTTTCCTCTCCTCACTCTAAAAACAATGTCTGGCCAATGTTTTGAAAGGCTGTTGAAGCAGCCGAGGCCTCATCTGGGTTTATGAGCTATTTGCGCACAGAGAACAGGTGGCTTCATCCCATATTAAAAAGTGGAAGTGGGGTTGTCATTGGACTTTTAGTTTCTTTGTTTTAATGTATGTATAGAAGCTACTTATTATCTAAGAAGGTTTTATTTGCAGAAAAACCTTAGTGTGAATAACAAAGAATTTTCAGGAACTTTAAAAAAGTTATATTGAAAGAATAAATCAAAAGAATTAAAGAAAACCTCTGTAGCCAACACTAGCTACAGAACACCAAGTTTCCCTCTATTCTGTTAAAAAATAAGCTCTGAATGTTGGCCAAATGATGAAAAAAAACACAAGTGAATTTTTATTACAATTTAATACTGGTTTAATTAGTGCATGGTCCACCACAGTGGTGCCCAGACTGTGGGAGCAGTTGTTTCTGGTCCTGTGGCCATGCCGTCAGCTTGTAGGATGCACGTGATGAGCATCCCCACCACTCAACAGGGTCCAGTTCTCCACAGCACCAGGCAGCAGCCGAGGGCAGGATGCGGGCCCGCTGCAGGGCTGCTGCAGGGCTGGAAGCCACAGACTTGTCTCGGGTTCAGCATCCCACTGCAGGGCAGGCAGGACAGAAGCCCCAGGGAGGGAGCTGCAGCCCAACAGCACACAGAGCACACGCATGGCACCCAGCTGCCCATTAGAGGATTGCAGCACAAATTAAAATTTAAAAAAAAAAAAAAAAAAGGGCTACGAGGATGATGAGGGGACTGGAGCATCTCTCCTACAAGGAGATGCTGAGGGAGCTGGTCTTGTTCAGCCTGAAAAAGAGAAGGCTGAGAGGGGACCTAATAAATGCTTGTAAATATTTCAAGGTTGGGTGTCAGGAGGATGGGGTCAAACTCTTTTCAGTGGTGCCCAGTGACAGGACAAGGGGCAATGGGCACAAACTGAAGCACAGGAAGTTCCAGCTGAACATGAGGAAGAACTTCTTCCCTCTGAGGGTGACGGAGCACTGGAACAGGCTGCCCAGGGAGGTTGTGGAGTCTCCTTCTCTGGAGATATTCAAGACCCACCAGGACAAGGTCCTGTGCAGCCTGCTGTATGTGACCCTGCTTCGGCAGGGGGGTTGTACTAGATGGCCCACAGAGGTCCCTTCCAACCTCTACTATTCTGTGATTCTGTGATTTAATCATGTAATTTAAAGTGGTGTTGTTATTGCCTGTCATTGCTGTTGCTACTAAAGACAGTAATAATTTTTGTCCGGGTTTGAAGCGCTCACTAAATCGTCTGCCAAAAGAACAGCTACACATCTTGAAACTGATGGTGAGTAGCAGGAAGATCTAGCAGCCAGGAACCTGCTGGCAGGGCTTGATGCTACAGGGTACTTGCAGGCACAAAGGCTGTCTTTGAGGACTCCCTCTTGGACCTCTATCTTGAAAGATATGTTGGGATGGATACTGTTCCTGGTGGAAATTTCTTTAGGTATATAAAGACAAGGTGTCTTTTTCTGTAGCATCACCCCAGCTCATGAAACCATGTTTCCTGCCTCACCCATACAAGGGGAATTTCCCAGCACAGAGGAAAGAAGGAGGAACATGTGAGGTAGCCACAGGTTCTCTAAGTTTTCACAAGGGTCTCCGAGTTCTTGCTACAGGCAGTTTGGTCTGAGGGACGTACTTCTTCCTTGCTTCAGCTTGCTCCCTTCTCCCAACTCTGAGAAAGACCCCGTTCCCTCCCTCAGGAGCAGCTGGCAGGCCCCAGAGGTGGAGAATCTGCTGTGTCCTCCTGACTCCCAGATGGTGTATTGGGGTCCCCTGGTTTTCTGAAACTGTCCCAATATACCATGAAATCATAAGTACTATAGGACCTCTCATTGCCCCATGTTTCTGTACCCCAGTGAGCTGGGAAGTGTCTGCAAAGTGGGACAGGATTTAACAGGACTAAGAGGTTGGGATGCTCTTCCACCAGTGCCTGGTGCTTCTGGGTTATTTTGCTCATATTCCCCTATTTCCTTCCATTGTATTTTCAGCTTGGCAGTTCACCTAGTGTATTTTAGAAATGGGTAGGTTGATTCTCACGGCATTGTTGAAATAATAATAACAAAAACAACAATAACAACAACATCATCATCGACAACAACAACAAAAATAATAATAGTACTACCATCACCACCACCATTAAAACCTTCATCCTGGTTTTCTTTGGCAGTCAGCATAACAGCTTCAGTGTATATTCCTATGAAGAAACTTGACTTCCCTCCACTGTATTGCAGTGCTGCCTCATTTTATGTAGTGTGATTTGAAATATGGGCCTTTTTTTGTTCTTAATTAAACCAGTTTAAAATGAAAAGTCTTTGTTTCAGGTTAGACCTCTTTGAAAAGCTTAGCGTTTTGACCTGATGAAATATGCTAAACTACGTTTTTTCCCTGTTAACACATTCAGAAATGTTCCTTTTTTATCAGTAATACTTTTCCAGTGCTTTGTTTTGCTTTCGTGGTTTCCAGATAGTGTTTAACATTCTCCTGACACAGCCTTTCTTTGGTACGTTACAGGAACTGGTTTCTTGGTTGCTCAGCCAAATGCTTGTAGACTTTTATATGTTACCTAATTACACCAACTGTGAAACACTAAATTGTGAAAAATGCAAGCACATACCTGTATTACGTATTATTAAATAATATAGTGTATGTAAGTTAACATAAGCTCTAATATCCACTTTTTTTTGTGCTATGCACGCCTGAATTACTTTATATTGAAATGTTTGTTGAAATCCAAACAGTTTATATACCACTATTAGCTGCGTATCGTATTCACTGCCAAATCTCACATTACTTCGACAGCAAAAGACCCAAAACCATCTCCATAGATGAAAATATGGAGCCAAGCCCCACAGGAGACTTTTATCCTTCTCCAAATTCACCAGCTGCGGGGAGTCGGACATGGCATGAAAGAGATCAAGGTGAGTAACACAGGACCATTTTACCTCGAAGTATTTTTAAATATAAAATCTCTGCATCTCTCTTTCCATTACTGCAATAAAATGAGGACTTTCTTTTTAGAAGAATCATGGTTTTTTCTGTCTGGTATTTGTATTTGCTGGTTTTGTAAATGTAATTAAAACCAACAATCAACAGGATATGGTACAAACAACCACATAATAATTTTTACATGTGGTGACTGCCTTATCTATTGTTTGAAAAGATGTGTGGCAAGTGAGGTACTTGTGTATGCTGTGATCATCCCAACAGGATTCTGAGTACGGTGGTTTCAAGTAAAAACCAAAACATATCCATATTATGGTTGAATCAACACTAGTTTATTCAGTTTTTGTTTTACCATGACAGTCTCCTGTATGTGTGTTTAGTCCATACTTTGTGACTCACAATAGGTCCAAAATGCTCCTTTCTGAAGAGACCACACATAGCTCTGTGGGACTGTATCCATATGCTAAAGGGTATTGGTAAGTGTTGTGTTTTGGATTAGCAGAAACAAGGAACATGTTTGTGTGGAGAAGAAAGTTATGGCTGTCAAAACAGTAAAATTAATTGTAATAATTTTCCCTCATATTATCGTGATATTTTATAAACCTAGATGCCAGTGTAGCCTTTTCCCTCACCTTTGTAATGTGAAAACACGTTTAAACTCACATTTATTTGAACAGCGTTGTTTAATGGATCCTGTCGCTGAGTTGCTGCAGCTATTTGGAGAGTCTGTGAAATGTACAGCACAGTATGCAAAAGTGAAATAGGGGAAAAGACATGCCATTGCTTCCTTTGCTGATCTTCCCATGTTTGCTCTCCTTTTCCCCATCCATTACTCATCATTGCTCTCAGTTTCTCAGTAACTAACTGACCCTATGGTCTTACTTAATTTTTGTATTGTTTTAGGCTTTTTTATTTTTTCTTTTTTTCGCCTGCTAAGTTTTCGTTTTCATCTCTGTGAGCAAGATAGCATGTGACTGGTGTTTAGTTTAGCTGCCCTGTATTTTCACATTTTTGTCATAGTTGGTCTCCTTTTAATCTGCTTCTGCCTATCCTCTGATCTGCATTCTCTTCGTCAGGCTGTTCCTCTCACACACTGTTTACTAATCTTTTTCTTCATTGTTTCTATTATACTTCTTGTTTCTCATGGAAGCTCTGATACTTTCTTATTTCTAGCTGTTTGCACTATTCATTGTTCAATTTAAAAAAATAAAAAATCTTGCCTGTGGCTTTGCGTATCCAAACTTAAGAACAGAAAAAGAGCAGTTCTGACAGCCAGCATCTTCCCCCTTGTGCAAAATATTTTCCTCTGTGACTGTTACCTGTTTTGCCATGACACTTTATTATGTTTTTTCCTAAAAGGCAGGACTGTAGCTCAATGAATTTTGTCCTTTTGAAGTATATTATTTTTGTGGTTGTGGGGAATGTGAAATGAAGTCTTTTGTGCTGCTGAGTAAGCTGTTGGGACTTCTGAGAAATGCAGTGCTGCATGGACAGCTGAGCCTGAGTCCTACTGATGGAGCCTTTGACAGATGTTCTCTTTAGTTTCCAACTATCTCAATTGCTCTTGAATCATTCTGCTTGCAAAGAGCTGTGCTCTGTGAACACTGGACTTGTTCAGTTTTAACAGCCTTCTTCATGTCAGATTTCTCAGTAGTGAACAATATTATTGTTCAGATTGCTTGAGTAGATTTGCAATAAACATTTAGTTGATTTCTGTGCCATTGGGTAGCTAGACTTCTGGACTGAAACAGCCTTTAGCTCTCTATACAAGTTTCATAAATCAGAGTACTCCAAAAGAAGAGAAAGATCTCTGAAGAGATCGACTTGAATCAGTTTATTTTGTTTTTGCTTCCTCTGCTTCATGAAGTTTATATTCCTCCCTGAATATCCTGTTCTCCAGCACTGCTGCGCCTAGTGAAATTTTACCAGATCCTTGACAGAGAGTTTGTGTTTGAGACACTGTGAGGGACTTTGTTTTATATATATTTGAGATGTTTTTCTATTCCTACAGAAGGACAGATATACTACTGTCGTAGAATCATAGAATGCTTTGGGTTGGAAGGGACCTTTAACAGCCATCTAGTCCAATCCTCCTGCAATAAGCAGGGACATCTTCAGCTAGATCAAAATCACAGAATCATAGAATCATAGGTTTGAAAAGACCTCCAAGATCATCAAGTCCAACCATCCACCCACCACCATGCCTACTAAACCATGTCCTGAAGTGCCACATCTACACGTTTTTTAAACACCTCCGGGATGGTGACTGAACTACCTCCCTGGGCAGCCTGTTCCCATGCCTGACCACTCTTTCAGTAACAAATTTTTTCCTAATATCTAATCTAAACCTCCCCTGATGCAACCTGAGGCCATTGCCTCTCATCCTATCGCTAGTTACCTGGGAGAAGAGACCAACCCCTGCCTCACTACAACCTCCTTTCAGGTAGTTGTAGAGAGCAATAAGGTCCCTCAGCCTCCTCTTCTCCAAACTAAACAGCCCCAGCTCCCTCAGCCGCTCCTCATAGGACTTGTTCTCTAGACCCCTCATCAGTTTTGTTGCCCTTCTCTGGACATGCTCCAGCAGCTCCGAGGGGCCCAAAACTGAACACAGTACTCCAGGTGCAGCCTCACCAGTGCCGAATACAGAGGCACGATCACCTCCCTACTCCTGCTGGCTACACTATTCCTGATACAAGCCAGGATGCCATTGGTTTTCCTGGCCACCTGGGCACACTGCTGGCTCATGTTCAGCCGGCTGTCGACCAGCACCCCAATGTCCTTTTCTGCCGGGCAGCTCACCAGTCAGTCTTCCCCAAGCCTATAGCACTGCAAAGGGTTGTTGTGACCAAAGTGCAGGACCCGGCACTTAGCCTTGTTGAACCTCACACAGTTGGCCTCAGCCCATCGATCCAGCCTGTCCAGATCCCTCTGTAGAGCCTTCCTACCCTGGAGCAGATCGACACTCCCACCCAGCTTGGTGTCATCTGCAAATTTACTTAGGGAGCACTCAATCCCCTCATCCAGATCATTGATAAAGATGTTAAACAAGACCGGACCGAAAACTGAGCTCTGGGGGACACCACTCGTGACGGGCCACCGGCTGGATTTAACTCCATTCACCACCACTCTCTGCGCTCAGCCATTTAGCCAGTTCTTTATCCAGCAAAGAGTACACCCATCCAAACCATGGGCAGACAATTTCTCCAGGAGGATGCTGTGGGGAACAGTGTCAAAGGCCTTACTAAAGTCCAGGTAGACAACATCCACAGCCTTTCCCTCATCCTCTAGGTGGGTCACCTGGTCATAGAAGGAGGTCAGGTTGGTCAAGCAGGACCTGCCTTTCATGAACCCATGCTGGCTGGGCCTGTTCCCCTGGTTGTTCTGCAGATGCCCAGTGAGTGCACTCAGGATGAATCACTCCATAATCTTGCCCAGCACCGAGGTCAGGCTGACAGGTCTGTAGTTCCCAAGATCCTCCTTCTGGCCCTTCTTGTAGATGGGTGTTACGCTGGCTATCCTCCAGTGACCTGGGACCTCCCCTGTTAACCAGGACAGCTGATAGATGATGGAAAGTGGCTTTTCCAGCTCCTCCACCAGTTCCCTCAGCACTCTTGGGTGGATCCCATCTGGCCCCATAGACTTGTAAGCGTGGAGGTGGCATAGCAGGTCATTAACTGCTTCCTTCTGGATTATGGGAGATTTGTTCCGCTCTCCTTCCATATCTTCCAGCACTGGGGGCTGACTACCCTGGGGATAACCAGTCTGACTATTAAAAATGGAGGCGAAGAAGGCATTAAGGACCTCAGCCTTTTCCTCATCCTTGTTGCCAATATTCCCCCTTGCATCCCAGAAGGGATGGAGACTCTCCTTGGCCCTCTTTTAGTTATTGATGTATTTGTTGAAACATTTTTTGTTGTCCCGAGAGTGGCCAGCCTGAGTTCTAGCTGGGCTTTTGCCTTTCCAATTTCCTCTCTACACGACCTAACAAGACCCCTGTACTCCTCTTGAGTCACCTGCCCTTTCTTCCTTAGGTGGTAGACACTCCTTTCTTTCCTGAGTCCCAGCAAGAGCTCCCTGTTCAGCCAGGCTGGTCGTCTTCCCCGCCAGTTTGTCTTGCAGCACTTGGGGACAGCCTGCTCCTGTGCCCGTAAGACTTCCTCCTTGAAGAATGTCCAGCCTTCCTGGACCTCTTTGCCCTTCAGGACTCTCTCACAGAATCACAGAATCACAGAATCACCGAATCACAGAATCACAGAATCACAGAATCACAGAATGTTAGGGGTTGGAAGGGACCTCTGTGGGTCATCTAGTCCAACCCTCCTGCTGAAGCAGGGTCACCTACAGTAGACTGTAGAGGACCTTGTCCAGGCGAGTCTTGAATATCTCCAGAGAAGGAGACTCCACAACCTCCCTGGGCAGCCTGTTCCAGTGCTCCGTCACCCTCAGAGGGAAGAAGTTCTTCCTCATGTTCAGGTGGAACTTCCTGTGCTTCAGTTTGTGCCCGTTGCCCCTTGTCCTGTCACTGGGCACCACTGAAAAGATCTTGGCCCCATCCTCCTGACACCCACCCTTGAGATATTTATAAGCATTTGAAAGGTCCCCTCTCAGCCTTCTCTTCTTCAGGCTGAACAAGCCCAGCTCCCTCAGCCTCTCCTCGTAGGAGAGATGTTCCAGTCCCCTCACCATCCTCGTAGCCCTCTGCTGGACTCTCTCCACTAGCTCTTCATCTTTCTTGAATGGAGGAGCCCAGAACTGGACAAAGTACTCCAGATGAGGCCTCACTAGGGCAGTGTGGAGGGGAAGGAGAACCTCCCTCGGCCTGCTGGCCACACCTCCTCCTAACGCACCCCAGGATCCCATTGACCTTCTTGACAGCCAGGGCACACTGCTGGCTCATAGTTAACCTGTCGTCCACTAGGACACCCAGGTCCCTCTCCACAGAGCTGCTCTCCAGCAGGTCCACCCCAAGCCTGTACTGATGCATGGGGTTGTTCCTCCCCAGGTGCAGGACCCTGCATTTGCCTTTGTTGAACCTCATCAGGTTCCTCTCTGCCCAGCTTTCCAACCTGTCCAGGTCACGCTGAATGGCAGCACAGCCTTCTGGTGTATCTACCACACCTCCCAGTTTGGTGTCATCAGCAAACTTGCTGATGGTACATTCTAAATCTTCATCCAGGTCGCTGATGAAGAAGTTAAACAAGACTGGGATCCCAGGGGATCTTCTCAACCAGTGTCCTTAACAAGCCAAAGTCTGCCCTCCGAAAGTCCATAGTGGTGGTTTTGCTGGCCCTCCTCTTAACTTCACCTCGAACCGAGTACTCAGTCATTTCATGGTTGCTAGACCATGAGCCCCGTCCAGCCTGAGCTTGAATGTTTCCAGGGATGGAGCATCTATCACCTCTCTGGGTAGCCTGTTCCAGGGTTTCACCACCCTCATTGTACAAAATTTCTTCCTTATGTCCAGTCTAACTCTACCCTGCCTTGGTTTAAAACCATTACTCCTTGTCCTGTCACAACAGGCCTTGCTAAGAAGATTTTCCCTATCTTTCTTATAGGCCCCTTTTAAGTACTGAAAGGCTGCAAAACGGTATCCCTGCAGCCTTCTTTTCTTCAGGCTGAACAACCCCAACTCTCTCAGCCTTTCCTCATAGGAGAGATGTTCCATCCCTCTGATGATTTTTGTGGCCTCCTCTGGACCCACTGGAACAGGTCCATGTCTTTCCTGTGCTGGGGGCTCCAGAACTGGATGCAGGACTCCAGGTGGGGTCTCACCAGAGCAGAGCAGAGGGGCAGAATCTCCTCCCTTGACCTGCTGGCCACACTGCTTTTGATGCAGCCCATGGTACAGTTGGCCTTCTGGGCTGCCAGCACACATTGCCAGGTCGTGTTGAGCTTCTCATCAACCAGTACACCCAAGTTCTTCTCCTCAGGGCTGCTCTCAATCCCTTCATCCCCCAGCCTGTATTTATACTGGGGTTTACCCTGAACCAGGTGCAGGACTCTGCACTTGGGCTTGTTGAACCTCATAAGGTTCACACAGGCCCACTTCTCGAACTTGTCCAGGTCCCTCTGGATGGCATCTCATCCCTCAGGTGTGTTGACTGCACCACTCAGCTTGGTGTCGTCTGCCAACCTGCTGAGGGTGCACTTGATCACACTGTCTATGTCATTGATGAAGATATTAAACAGCACCAGTCCCAATATGCACCGCTAGGGACACCACTTGTCACCAAACTCCATTTGGACATCAAGCTGTTGACCACTACCCTCTGGATGTGACCTTCCAACCAATTCCTCATCCACTGAACAGTCCACCAAGCAAATTCGTCTCTCTCCAATTTAGAGAGAAGGGTGTTGTGGGAGACTGTGTAAAAGGCCTTACAGGAGTCCAGATAGATGACATCCATAGCTCTTCCCTTGTCCACTGATGTAGTCACTCCACCATATAAGGCCACTAGGCTGGTCTTGCCCTTGGTGAAGCCATGCTGGCTGTCTTGAATCACCTCCCTGTCCTCCATGTGCCTTAGCATAGCTTCTAGGAGGATCTGTTCCCTGATTTTCCCGGGCACAGAGGTGAGGCTGGCATGTCGGTAGTTCTCAGGGTCCTCCTTTCTCCTGCTTTTTAAAAACGGGTGTAATGTTTGCCGCTTTCCAGTCACCAGGGACTTCACCTGACCACCATGACTTTTCAAATATTACGGAGACTGTCATGGCAACTACATCAGCCAATTCTCTCAGGACTCTGGGATGCATCTCGTCAGGTCCCGTAGACTTATGTGTATTCGGGTTCCTCAGGTGGTCACAAGCTTGAATATTCTCTTACAGTGGGAGGGACTTTGCTCCCCCAGTACCCATCTTGCAGTCCGTCAACTGGGGAGGGGTAAGGAGAAAGGTTGTCAGTGAAGAGTGAGGCAAAAACATTGTTGAATACCTCATCCTTCTCCTCGTCTGTTACCAGTTTGCTCATCAGGGGCCATACCGTTTCTTTTACCTTGTTTTCCTGACTGAGGTACCTGTAGGAGCACACTTTCCAGTCTGAAAACCATTATACTGGGGTAAGCATGAACCTTTGCTCCTAACCATTTATGTTTGACTCCAATCACATTCTGAGATTATCCTGCTGGTGCAGAGACACTGTGAGGTAATGACCTCAATGCCTGTCCTTGATACCTGGCCTCACTGGGAATGGATATGTGGCAGCTCCTGGCATATTCTGCTGCTGATTTGTTAGATGCTTGATATTTGTACTAGCATGTATCTGTGTAAAGCTCCTTTTGGACAGACAGGCCTTACCAGGGTATGATATTTGTGAAAACTAATGTTCTGTTTCTTTATGCCTGCAAGCACAAAGTTAATAGCAATAAGAGTTTGCAGGTAGTTTCTGTGCCAGGGAGGTCACTGGTACTTCTTCCCTCTCCCCCATGGAGATCTGTGTGTTGTAGGAGGTTAGGCATGGATGAAAAAAAAGGAGAAGCCATTTGGGATCACATTTGTGTTCATACAGTGTTACCAGGGGATTCTCACATAGTCCCAACAGACACTACTTTTCCAGGCAGTCTCCAAAGTTCGTCACCACCAGAAATGTGGATCATTCCACAGTACCCACAGAAGAGAATATGCAGAGGTATGATGTTTATGGGTAGGTAGCTTCTCGTTCACTCTGATGCAATTTTAACTTTTCTAAGAGAAACAAAATCAGAAATAGAGTTGATATTAAGATACAGCATCATTGTTTTCAGTTTTATTGTCTCTGTTTTGAACCTGACAGAGTAAAGTCTCTAATGACCTTAAATGGATCCATTTTCTTCATCTGCATACTGAAGTGTAATGTATTTTCATACAAATAGAAATGACATAGATTTGAAAGATTCTTTTATCATGAAGACTTTTCATATCTTTATTTAGCTGCATTTGTAAGAGAGCAGAAATGAGATGACGGCAGTAGTTTGGAACTGGAGATAGTCACAATTAAACAATAACAGCTGAAACAGGTTGGAATAAAGTAGGAGTTTCATAAGTGTTTAAGGAGTATTTAGCTGGTTTTGGTAGAATGGGACAGTGGTTAATGGGTAACAGAAATATGCTGAGATTAAAAATGTGACAGATGAAAATTTGCAAGGAGGTGGAACAGGTTAGATGAAATTTTATTGGTGTGAAAAACAAATATCAGGTAGTTTATTAGTGAAGTAGACATCGGGAGAGGAGTGATTCTGTATAAGTGATTCTGTTGTAATCCTCATAGTTTCTACAGCCTCTACTGTGCAAGCATGCATCATGAGGGGTAGGACCATAATTACAGGAGTACTTGTAGTTTAGACAGGATGTGGCATTTGTGAAACTAATAAAAAGAAATCTAGCCCCGGTACAATAAAATGTTCCTCATACCACACACTACTTTCTGTTGTAAAATGCCAGACTTTGTCCTTTTGCTGTTAACTGTCTTCTTCCTGTCGTACTACTTCTAAAAATATTTTATTATGTTTCCAGATGTTTTGTTTTATAGTCTATTTTAGGGGAGTTGGCTGTTTCAAGATGTAATTCTGGGCAGAAATAAATAAGCATATCAGAAAAATGGGAACTTAGATGGCATAAGGTTAGTCAAAGCCAATCCACGAAGGGTTATTAGCAGTGGCTTCATTATCCAATGCTCTAGTATTTTTATGCATGTTATTGTTCCGATATAAAAATATAAAAAAGTAAAATTAACCAAAATTAGTATTAGAAATATTTTTTTATTTGTATTTATTGAAGTCAGATAATAAATCCTTATGGAAGAAAAGAAAGCTTGTGAAGCCATGACAGTGTCCTGGACATTTACTTCATTGGCTTGCAAAAGTTTGTGACTGTTTTAAAAATATGCGTAAGCACAGAAGTATGTGTAACAGTTTAAAAAACAGATTGAAAAAATATTACTGTGGATTTACGGTGTTTGTGTTACAAACAGAAACAGTTATTATATTACAGTTTTTGTGTTTTTGAGTTTACATACATTCAGTCATTGTGGGAAGAGTCTGTAATTTGTGCCATTATTTTTGCTATGTTAAAACAGTTCAAACATTACTCTATTTGCATGATTTTTTTAACAGGTGTGAGGTCTTGCTGCAGAGCAAATACGCAGGTTTATAACTGCAAAGATTTCTCCCAAACGTTCTCTCTGCCATTAGCCTTCCAAGTAACAACCATCCTCCAAAAATCCCAGAGCCTCAGAAAGTGAATAATCATCTCTGAGAATGATGCGTTACTTAGAAATAGAGCCCTAACAAGACAATTAGAAGTTCAATTTCTGTGTCTGCTGTCAGATCTTGGGCAAGTTATTTGTTCTCTCTTGCACCTTAGTTTTTCCAATTGAGTCTTCTATTAACTTCAGTAATGTCTGGATCATGTGTTACTTACATTTCTACCAACTGGAAGTATCTAGTTATGAAAAGTAGTTTGCTGTAAATCTCTTGCAGTCTTCCTTTTTCCAGGTTGCTGTTACTGAATTATTTGCATGTTTCTATGTTAAAAAAAATTTTGAGTTCTTGCAGTAGTGTAGTAATACTTTGTGAAATAGATGGAAGGTGCTGCATGAGTAAATTTGCGAAGTGTTTTAGATATTCTGAGGAGAAGAAGACTTTGTACAGTAAAAAAAAAATAAATCACCAACTGTTTGGAAGAGGAAGTTATTAAAAGTATAATAAAGATAGCAACTAGTGCAGTGGATGAAAAATACTTTGGATCTAATAGGCGAAGAACTGTTGATGAACATCTTGATTTATTAACTGGTAAGTAAATCACATAGTTTTTCCTTAACTCATGAGGAAACAGGAATATCAGAATAACAGAGCACAGAGTGTACACCTATGGCTTCCCTTCTAAAAGCAGCTTGACAAAATGCGTTAACATAATTGCAGACAATTTCAGTATTTGTCCTTGAGATCTGTTTTACTGTTGTAGTGTTACAACACTGTGTATGTTGTAAATAAATAAAACAGGGATTATCACCAGTGCATGCTGGTCATGATGAAAGTGGAGAGATTCCTGTGGATTTCTGTACTAGTCAGGTGTCTGGAAAAACTGAATGTCAATATACAATGAAGTGAATTTTAATTTTACAGTTTCTTCATCATGTTCACTCTCTTACACCTCACCCAACTCTAACAACAGTCAAGAGTCAAGATGCCAGCATACCATTAAAACTGAAACAGCTGGACCACTTTCACCTGTTGATTGGCCAGCAGCTGTTGGACCCTCCACTTCTCAGGTCCCGACCCCCTTTGTTGGATACCCCTCTTCTGGACACTTGTCCCCTTTTGCTTTCTCCCCACCCACCGGACACTCCTTCCCCATTGGGGTCCTTCCCGATGGCTCTTTTCTTCTTGGGCCTTCTTCTCATGGACCTTCAAAGATGGATATTCTCATTTCTGAAGTGAGGGAACTGAAAGAGGAAGTAGTTAATGTGGTCCAGGAGTTGCGAACGGTAACAGATCACCTTGGGTTTTTGGTTGCCGGTGTTGGACAGAGTTCAGGATTTTTTCCTGCTCCTGGTACTCCTTCTGAAGGTTAATGCTTTAGAAACTCATAGTCTCCATCTAACAGATTAGTTCATCTTGCAAAGGTTTACCTTGATGAATATCTGTTAAATGCATTTCTGTGTTTTTGACTCGGTCTGAGTTCTCAACATCCTTGTATGTCAAAGTGTGTTTTAAAGCAATTCATGTCTTATTAGTAACTTCTGTTGCATCTGCATTTGTATTTTTTAATATTTCATAATACTCTTTAAGCAATGTATAGAGACGCATACACATACCTTTCATATATATATACACATCTGTTTGCACCTTACAGATCTATCTGAATTTTCTGTGTTTTTAACTAGTATAGTAGTCAAATGTTTCCACTTGACAAGTTTGCATAACTTCACATTCGTAAAGTGAGAGGTACTTTTCACCAAGAGGAACTTTTCGAAGTGTATTTCTGGAGAAAATTCTTAGCCATGGCTTCTCTTCGCCTGTTGGCTACTATGATGCTGAAAGTGGCATCATGGTAACAAACAATAGCGTTAGCAAGGAAGACTCACCAGGGAGGCTGCAAGCTGGGTTCTCCTCTTTCTTCCTAGCTATGGAGAAAGACATTGGTAGAGTTTGATGAATAGGCATTATGTGTACTCATTAAAAATCAGTAGTTCTGCCATGCTAGTTCAATCTAAAATCAATAGGGAATTGGTTTACTTTTTGTTTCCATAGCGGCAATTTTACAAGAAAAACTGCAGGTACATAAAATAAGTTAAACATTACTTTCATAAAGATGAAAAGTGCTTTCTTACCCTTAGAGCTTGAAAGGCACTACGTATATAAAAGTAGGTGAAGGAGCTTTCAAATGCTTATTTAATTAAACAGAAAAGGAGAAAGAAACCCAATGAACAGGACAGCAAAAACATTATCTTAAAATGAGTGAAGTGGCTTGTACATGCTTCTCTGTGTTTAGAATAGCTTTAGACCAACTTGCAACTTGTTCGTAAGTATCTTCAAATACTCAGAGAAGCAGATGAGAAAGTTTCTACTCTGGGCAGAGCAGGGACCTGACTTTTTCTTCAGCCTGTGTACACTTCAGTTTCTGAATGAATGCACATTAATAAAATGTTTAGAAATACAGACAGAAAGACAAATACAGTAGGAGATACAGTAGGAAGCATACAAAAAGGTTTGCTTTTTTGCGTTCCTGGAAATGGCTGTTATTTGCTCAATAAAGTCACTGTAAAAAAATCTCATTATAGGTTCTTTGTGTTTTATTTTGGCTAATATATTGTGGCAAGGTGATTATTTAATGTTTTCCATGATTAATGAGTTGAATACAGTCAGGGCTAGAATATGCATCTCCCATGTACATCAGTGAAAGGTGTAAGCGCCAAAGGATATTTTTCTTCTATGCATAGCTTCTGTTCTCTGATGAACTTCATACTATGGCAACATCCTTTTACCTTGATGGTGACTCTAGACATCCTTTGATTGACATTTGTGATAAAATGCATGTCCTTAATGCAAGAATTGCCCCAGGAGCTGTTATGTGCAGTTGTCCTATTCCAGTGTTGCTGAATAAGAGATTTCATTACCATTTTTGAAACTGATTAGCTCCTGTTTACAAATTGTAGATGAAGTATTATCCTGTATGCTCCAGCCCGTGGTGCAGAGTATCTAGTACCTCAAGAATCATAGGTGTCTGCACTGACATCTTTTTCCAGTTATGGTACATCCACGAGATGGAAAAAACGAATTTAGCCCACATATTGTAACTTTTTTTAGGCATCACTCCTCTTTATCTTCATTGATAGACACTTTATTTCTGTGCTGTATACGTAGATACATTTGAACAGGTTCTTAGTTTCTCTTTTTTACTGCTTTCATATGAACTTTATCAAGCAATTGAAGTAGTATACTTCAGTGTAAGTTAATGATTTTATCTCAGCTAAAAACCATTCCCCAGATGTATCTAGAATTAAATTAATAACAGCATAAAATAATAGCCAAAAATAGCACACTTCTTAAACCACCCTAAACTCTTACCAGTGTAGACTATAATAGTAATAAAAAGGAGATGCCATAAGCTAAATGCTTCTAAATCAACAGCTTCCTTTACATTGTTTATCTCAAATGCCTCTTTAACCTAATTGCATTAGAAATTGGGAATACTTTTCGGACTTTTGGAGCTAAGGTTACAATATTGATCTCACTTAATAGCCAAATTCCTTGGATTCTCAGCATTAATGAGATGTTATAGCTGTGCATTTTTCTGTGGAGTTTGGATGACTGACTTAGGATAATTTAATAAATGACTAAAATGTACTCTAAAGAGTTTATAATTTGTTTGGCTTTTTAATTAGATTTTCTCACAGTCTCCCATAATGCTCTTCTATCACAGCTACATCCTGGAATCACATCTCTTAACAATGATTCATAGATGATGAAATGGCCAAGTCCATTTCTGAAGTGTAAAGTTAAGTAAAAAAAGTAGTCAAGTACCTGAAGTACGCTGTAGCTGCTTCAGGGTTATTTAGGGCAGTGCAGAGTACTTGGAGCCTCATGCTGGTTTGTTAATGACAATATATGTGTTTGTTACAGTACAGTTTTTGTGGCAGAAACATTACATTTTTGGTCTCACGCTTTTTGTCTCTGCTTCTGAAGTCAACTTCGTTGCCTGCAGTGACCGCTCAGTGTTTAACAGGTAGCCACCCCGCTGAGCTCTGAGTTACTCTGAGGTGCTTCCCGTACAACATCTGATGGGCTTCCTGCATGATGTCTGATGGTCTGCTACTACAGTTAGGTGGCTGGATAAAGTCAGTCTAAAGCTATGGGAAGAAGGGAGCTGGGAGAGGCTGCAGGGGTGAAGCCTGACACTCTGCCTCTGTGGGTCGCTGCGGAACTGGTGGAAACGTTGTCACCTCCTCCAACAGCAACACTCTAGCTCCCCGTGGTCTTGCTTGTGGCACCCGTGTCCAGGGGATCTCATAGCTGGACAGTGCTTCTGCTATGAGGCATGTAGGGTGGGGAAGGCTGGCCAGCTTTATACCAGCAGACCAATGCATGGAAAAGAAATGCATTTTTCTCCTCACAAGAAACAGTGCAGGTATTACAACATAGTCATGTTGATTACAAGCCTTTCCTGGGATGTTTACTGTTACTTTCTGTGGCACAGTGACAAGGCGGAAGGATGAGAATGAAGAATTGCTGCCCACTGTTCTTGCCATAGTTTCAGCCTAATCTTAGTGGGAATAGATGCAACTTTAAATAGGAATAATCTCTTCAGTATGGCAGTTAATTACTTACATGTCATGTGACACTGTCAAACAACTGTTACAGGATTAGGTCCGTATGTCCTGTGCTACTGTTAAACATTTTTTGAAATTACTTTGGGATGTGGAAGTTTTTGATGTGTACATATTCAGTATTAACGCTGTCATATGACCATCATATCTTTCTTCTTCTCCTGTCTTATAACCTGTTTTTTGTTAGAATTGAAATATTAAAAATAAAAAATTAATTTTATGAAATGTGTATGCAGTTTTCACAACTACCCTAACTTAAAAAAACATGCACTTCTACTTTTCAAAAGCTAGTGTATATAATCTTAACAGGAACTGTACTGAATTGTTTTGTTTTCTGTCCATAAAAAGTAGGATAATCAGTAATTCAATGAAGAAATCTGGTTGTCCAGCTTTATCCAGTTAGTCACACACACCAACAAAAAGCATCCTACAAATTCTTCATATAGAGACTTGTCTGGGTTTTCCACACACCCCCTACCTCCTTCCCCCCAAGTATGCTGGGAGATATAAGGATAGGAAGACACAAGCCTCCTGTCTTTTGTCCAGATCCCTTTCTGTTGAGGAAAAGAAAATCATCAAGTTTAACACATCCCACAGAATGTAACTGTTGGCAATGGAGTACAGTATTCTGCAAGTTTGCATGTGGGTAAGAGTGAAAGAATGACATCTTTACTCCATCCAAAGGGTTTCTGACTCCCATGTTTCAGTTGTCTGAAAGTTCTTGCATCACTTTTTCATGTATATTAGTAATTATCGAGTGATGCAAAATAAAATATTGTAACTTCTTAGAAAAGATTAGTAGGGGATGAACAAGGAAATAATTCAGTTGCTGTTGTAAGGAATTTACTCTTGTTTTGCTGTAGTTTTCTGAATTGCAATATTGTTTAGTGTTTTTCTTGCCAGCTTCAGTACTGAAATTGGCATTGAAAGAAATTCTAGTGTAGTTCCTCTTCTTCGGTTTTGCACTATGAATCACAAAAGATAATACAACGAAATGGGGTCTCTGTTGTGAAATGGCAAAACCACACAAGAGTGTTTTATTAGCCTTGGGCATGGTTCCTGATAGGAAAACCAGTGTCACAGTCCAATAGACTGGGTTGTGCAACGTTGGAAATGTACCTGTGAAAATAACACTGGTGCTAAGTAGGCTGATTTGAAGATGGGAGGTTATCAGGTCTTTGTACATTGAGATATTCCATGCTAGTGTAAAATTTTCATATGTAAAATGCTTTTCTACACTTGATGTAGAAGCAAAAAAAAAAATGAGATCAGGTTTTTAAACAGAAGAACCACTCTCTTTAAACCTTAGCACTGTCTGCTCCTCAAGTTCAGAACACTCTCAGCTGCTAAGCAATGTGCATCTATATCTTCATGTGAGACTTCACTGTTTCTCTCAAAAGCAAGTATAAAGGCCTTCACATTGAGAATTGCTATATGGGTCTCAGAAAGTAATGGAGCAGAACTGATCATAATTTGTTTGTTTGTTTGTTTGTTTGGTTGGTTTGATTTTGTTGATTTTCCACTCAGGAAAACATAGCTTATTGCAACTAAATTTTTCATGGAAATCACTAAGTTTTTAGGAGGGCTTCTCTCTGGTCCAACAGTGACAGGGAATGAGACACCAACAAGCCGATGATTAGGGCGCAGATTTGGGTAATGGGAGAGTAGGTGCAAAGCCTGCGCTCTGCCAGATGCTGAACAGCAATTCTAGCAAGTCTTTCTCTGTTCTAGGCATCAAGTATCTCAGACACCAGGCTGTTCAGGCACATCCGTCTTTCTTTCCTGTTTAGTCACAAGAATATGCCACCATTCCTTTTTTTGTGAAGAAGATAAATGAATTTAAATGTTTTGATTTTCAGGATTCTTGGTTCCCATTCAGACCCAGTGCCAAGTCTTTAGGACAGCTATAACAAAGCCTTTTTCTTACAAGTGAGTAGTGGCTGTGCTTTAGAGTCACTCAGCTGTCAATAGTCAGTCAGCTGTCAATAGGTGCCTTCTTAAGACCTACAGATGAGAAATACAGAATGCTTTCAGCATTAAAGGAAATCAGACTGAGCACATCTGAAACTTGATGATGCTGGCTCTCCCTGTGCAGAGTGGCTCTGCTTATTCTTCACATGCACAGGTGTAAAACAAAACTGAGTCTCCTGAGCACACTGGGATTTGTCATGATTCATCATCATCATCCAGCTATCAGATGTGAATTTAAAATTTTACTAAAGTTTTCACATGTGCTTCACAGAAGCGTACCTATTAGATGTGGTGGAGGCAGTGGAGGGTGAGCCCCAGCTGGATGTGATGTATGCATTGTGTCCTGCCACCAGAATTATCCCAGGTGCTGCCTCTGGGAAAAGAGCAGTTCATTTAAAACTGTGGTATGGAAGGATGTGTCTTACAGCTTGGTGGTGGTGCTATGGACTCCATAGCTTTCCTGCTTTCACTATGGGTATATGCACAGTAAGCTGAACGTTGTTTTATCTTACTTTCTCTGAAGGTGATGCTACACTAATGAGTTGTAAGTGAATCTTTACAGATTGTTCTCTGCAGGAGCATACCTTGTAATGAAAGACCTGTGAAGCTAAGCAGTAGAACAGATATTAATATGAAGAGTTAAAGAATAAACTGGAGTAAAAGAGATTTAACATTTCTTTATGATTTCTTCTTACTCTGCTCATGAGTGTGTCTCATGAGCAAGAAAGAGAAGCTGCCATGTTGATGTGGTGAGCGAGAGAGTGGATCAGGTGTCCAGGAACAGGCAGGTGGGTGTTTGAACTTTCCCTGGATCGCTGCTTGATTTCAGGCAAATGCTCCCAGCAGGTGGCTTGCCAAGTGGTGTGCCAAGGTGACTTTCGTCCAGGGAACTACTTGGGTGACAAGCTACTTCGGACTGAGGAAGAGGGTCTTTGCTTTGATGAGGAAATTGCAAAAACTCATGTCTCATTAGTGTTTCCTAAGGTTCTTCGGAAGTGAACAATGGTTTAATTAAAGGCTGATGTAAACACATTTCCACACACTTTCCCCACAGCATTTTGTCACATTAGAATTGATCAAAATTGTTGCCTTGGGCTGTCTTGAACAGCTATACATCTGGAGCACCACTTGTGCAAGCTGCTGATGAACAGGCTACATATGCTATGCTTCACAGCAGCTCTTCTGCCTTCCTACGTAGACACATCTACCTTGTTGGGAGATGAGATGATCTAACTCTTTTTATTTGCATAAGCCCTTTTTTCTTTGATGTGATGCTTTAAAATGTATAACATGCCACCCTTTTGGGTGCATACATAACTTTATCTCCACGGTTACATGAGAGTACAGGCAAAAGGGATTTGGAACAACACTGAGAATTGAAAAAAAAAACCACAACAAAGCCCATTTTTCACCTTGGAAGAAAATTCTTGTCAGGACAGGACACAGTGTCTGATTAATCTTGACCTTTAGATAACTTTGTCCAAGTGTTTTTGGCATTTTTCTGCTTTTCGTCTGTACTTAGTATTTTTTCCAAAAGTCTTAAAATAAATCACACTTGAAACTCTTTTATTTTCATTCTCAAAGTAATAAGGGTTGGAATCTCATTCCTGTCACTTCAACACAGACATAAGAGCAAGTGACCTATTTTTGTGACCTCTGTTTGTCATTCATTATGTAATTATCAGTATATAACTGAGCTCTATGCAGCTACTAGACTATGTCTCATGTGGAAAAAATAAAGCCTGTTTTAAAATTAGAAAAAAAGTGTGTTTTCTGCTATGTAGAAGGTACTAGTAAAGTCATACGAAGTCTCACTGTCACTTTTAACTCACTCTGCTCTATTTGAAGGCTCTGTTTCTTATGAGCAAAATTAAAGACGGTGAAAAAAAGCTTTGTGTTTTTATTGTTATTTTTCAGATTTTGTAACTGGTAACTCGCCAAAGAAATGCAACTTGTGTGTTTTCCTGTTAAAGCTCTAAGCCTCCTCTCTTGGTCAAGGAGGAGAAGGCTGCAGCCTTTCTTCCTAACCTATACAAACAGTTATTGTTCTGTCTCCGCAGTCGCCTGCATCTGTTACTCGGCAGTGGCAGGAACATGAAAGCTGCGTTATGACGGCCAGGCACACACGGGGAGCGCCACAGGGGCTGCGGGGGGAGAGGGCTGTCTGAATTACTTCTCAGTGCGAAGTGCATTGTTTTAACAAAGAAGCTGCTGCCTATACTTCAGCCGTTCTGCGTTGCCATTGCCTGTGCTATGTATAACGAGACTTCTTCTGAAAGTGCTTCGTGGTGGTGTGCTGTGCAGTGTATGTAAAAGTCACTGTTTCGGTGGGTAACGAGCATTCTTATGGCAGTGCTGAATTTTCTGTTGCTGACTACCAGTCGCACTCACCTTGATGAGGAAACAGTCTTCTGTATAAGAATTTCATTGCATTTGCTATGTAAATGCAATGAACTTCGTAAAGACATCATTATGCTCTCTGTTTTCGATGTGCTAACTACAGTTCTTACCTCCATAAAGCAGGAGCAGGAATAAATTAAAGCAAATGCTCGGGCTATCATAGTCACCGATCTCCTTTTTAGTAGATTCTTTTCAAATTAGTGGTGCCACTAGGGGGTTAATGGACACTCTGATTACATAGCACTTCATATAGCATACTTCTTTCCAGCAGCTGAACTATTTTGGTTTTGAAAAAACATAATAACTGTTGCTTGTTTAATGAAGTAACAGTCACCAACCAAATTAAATCTCTGTTGCATTCCAGACATCAGAGCTGCTGACACATGAAGACCTTCAGGAGCTAGGCAGCTCTTTCTTTCATGAGTTCTTTTGTTGAATATGAGCTTTCCATAAGGAAAATATTTTCCACTTCCAGCCCATGGTTTGTTTTTTCCTTAGAGAGACTTGAGTGCAGTACTTTTAGTCTGAAATAAAATTCAACAGTTTGTACATTCTCTCTTTTGTGATAGCCTATGTATGTGGTAGAGTCAACAATATGTTTGATCACTGATAGGTTCTGTGACAACTAGTGATGACCACAGTGTTGTAGTGAGAGGCTGTCTCTACAAGCTATGATGCACACTTCTCTTTTTTCTCAGGCTGTAACATTGCAGCGTTTCTGCAGAGACAGAGATCGTGCATGCACAGAACCGTAGTACAGAGACAGTAGCTGGTTAATTTTGTCCTGGGCTTTTATAAAACCCTACGTCTGTTGCAGAGGTGTGAGAATTTTCTTGCTCTGTTGGAACTAGGGCCTTATATGAAGAAGCTGGAGATGTAATTTGAGCAGAAAATAAAACATAATGAAATATTTGAAAATCATTCCAGAATTAATATGCTTTCTTATCATGGTTTACCTATGCAAAACTTAATTTGAAAGAATGCAGTCCTGCAATTTTTGTAATTATTTCTTAGCTTAGCTTAATGTATTCAGCAAAACTGTAACCATTTGGCAACTGTGTCTTTGCTACTTGCTAAGAGATTCGAAGAAAAAAATATTCCTCAGTTTAATTCCTCAACAGCAATTTATTTACTGAATTTTTAGAAGACATCTAGAGGTGCCTCTGTCAGCACTGCATGTTTTTGATAACAACATAAAACTGCAACAGATCAGTATGATAAAAAGCATACAGTAACCTTTGTCATATCTGTTAAAACCGAATGAGTGCGGAATTGCTGTTGTAAAGCAATTCCTCTCTCTTGACGAGTGTTTTGCTGAATGAAATCCTTTCTCAACAGCCTTCTTCAGGAGGTTAACCTTGCAGGGCATCTGGGAAATCAGCAGGCTTATCAGTCAGGACCAAAGGGGTGCAGGGGAGCTGCCGGGGGATGGTGGAGGGGCACTGGCAGAGTCTGCTCTGGGTCCGGTGCCAGCACCTGTGCAGGACTTGACAGCGGATGAGGCAGGGTGGACAAGTGGTCTCTGTTTTATGATTCCTGCTCTAAGTAAGGCTTTCAGGGTGAAAACCCACTCGTAAACTCCAGCCAGTTCAGAAAGGACTGGTCCCATCTGGTCTCAGTAAGCTGCTCACGTTTTGCAGGCCTGTCTTTGGCTTCGAAGATGATTGAATGTCCCCCAGAACAGCACAGTTACAGTGTGACAATATTAAAAGCACCAAAATCACTTTAAGGGCTAACATGGTCCGTGTAGGAAAGCCCGCTGCAATGTGGCCCCAGTCCAGTAAAGTACTTAAGAAATGACCTTTGCTTTAAACAAGAGTTAGTCCCATTGATTTGAAATGGAATCCACTTACGATATTGATGTGTGTCCTATAAAAATATTATGATTAACTTTGAAATAATTTGGTGCAAACTCTGACAAATGTTTAATTCGTTTAAACTTTCAGAAAGAATCCAGTGTTTTTGCTTTATGCAATATCAGTAACCCTGCATGGCAGAAATCGTACATTTGTCCCTGATAGTCTTTTATCTTCACACAGTGAGCTTTAAAGAGATGTTTTTGTTGATAGGGAAACTGGAAGGAAAAGGTGGGAAGGCCCTACTTGAGACATGGAAAATATGCGATAGAGAAGTTAAAGTATCCTTTATTCTTAGGGAGGTTACATTGTTTTGCTATGGTTTTGGGAAGGGTAAGGGATAGGCTTTGAAATACCAAAATAATAAATACCATAAACCAGGATGCATATGGCAGTTACCCTGAGTGTAGGTGTTCCATTAAAAAAACGTAATAAAGTTTATGTGGCTGTTGAAGGAGCAGATGATTTGGTGATGCTCTGGGGAGCTGAGAAGTGTCTAGGGAGGTTCTGAAGACATGAATGTCTTCTCTGTTTGGCTTGTCTGGTATGAAAGGAATGTAGTTTCTGTTTAGCAGGACAAAGACCACTTAGGGGATTATTATTCATTCTCAAGCTTGAAAGCGATAGTTTAAAATTAGTTTATTGGTCACAGGGGAGTTAAGTCACCAAACAATATTTATGCAAGAACAGTAAAAATAAATATCTTCAGTCTACAGAATGATGTGTCCTGAGACAGGCTTCTAAGCTGATGTCACTGTTGCATTGTTTTTCTGTTGCAGATATGTCTTCTCCTACAATGAAGAAACCTGAAAAGCCTTTGTTTAGTCCTACTTCTCCCCAGGATTCTTCACCAAGACTGAGCACTTTCCCCCAGCATCACCACCCAGGAATCCCAGGAGTTGCACACAGCGGTGAGGGTTATGGAGGAGGGAGAAATACCTCCCTATTCATTTGGTCTGCTCTCCTGTCCTACAATCAGATTGTGAAGCATTTTTTGCAGACTTTTTTAGAGACCTAATCTCATTTATAATACTGATGAGAGTAGAAATGGGAGAGGTTGGGGTATCCTTGCAGGAATGCTCATTAAACTCAGTGCAGGTAGTCTGCTGCAAGTCACTGGAAAGAATTTAGGATTAAGCAGTGAATAAAATAAACTGTAAACTGCATGAAGAAACTGACAGAGAAAAAAAATCTTCCCTGTCTTTCCTTCTTCCACCTACATCCTTTTTTATTATTGTTGACTACGACTCTTTTGTATTTAAGTATCAAAATAGGTAGGATTACATAAGAGAAGTCACAACTGTGTTCACTATGTGGCACAGTAAAGTAAGTACCAGTTCTTCTTCTGCATGCTCTGTCTAAAGAGGTAGAGTCCTGATAAATATTTTTCAACATCTGTTTTCTGAAATTCTTCGTAAATCCATAGTAAAATTTCACTTCAAGTGTGAAGGAGACACTTGAAAGGTGATGGAATGCATGTTATCTTGAGGGTTTATCAGGAATGACAGGGAAATTCCAGCATCATGGTCTGTTTAATTTTAGAGGTGGGAGTGACCCTGATTCTTCAGATGAGAACATGGTCCTCAGAAGTCTCCCCTCAGCAGCTCATCATGTCTCCTTATAAGTTGCATATAAGGAGATTAATTTCTTGAGCAGAGCTGGGTGACTAGAGGAGTAAAGAAGATTTGAGGACTCTTTCTTCTTTTCTTTAGCATGCAATTCTGCTCTGAGAAGCTTCTGTTTTGTGATTTCTCCATGAATTCAAGTTCCTCTCTTGAAATTCATATGGAAGGACCATTTTCCCCTTAACATCCACTATTTTGTGTTATGAAAGTCAGCCTGGACTCATTCTGGTCGCTGTAAGGTTTCCACTACTAGCAAATACTCAAGCAACTCAAAGCCCATCAATGGGTGAAGTGGAAAGGATAGATTTCTGCTTGCTCGTGTTTGTTTTGTACAGCTCCCATGTGTCAGAGCAGTAACTAATGTTTTATGATTAAACTGAACTGGTGGGGCTGTGATTAGCATAAGCCTGTCACAAAAGCAGCTTCCATAACTATTTTTGGCCCTATAATTATGTGTAGATCTTTAGATTTGTGTTAGTGTATAATTTTTAGATCTATATATATATATTTGGGTGGCAGTCATAACCTAATTTGTAGATGAGCTATTTACTTGCTAGAAAACCTGATTTCTGTCTGTGTAGCCTGTTCTATTATGTCAGTGAGCAATGGTTTTGAGAGTTGCAAAGTTCTGATTACCAAGTACAGCAATTTTGAAATATTCCTACTGTTGTTTTTGCTTGGGCAAACTATGAGTTGGTCCCAGCTCAAAAATAGCAAGTCATTTAAAAATTGAGCTGAAAAAATGCAAAGGTGTGAGAGGTGGTCCAGAACAGCAGTGTTGGTATGCTTGTGCTGATACAGTATAGAACTGTGAGCAGTTTATAAAATACCTTGCTTAGACCTGATTTTGTACCGTCCCACTAATGAAAATGGAAACACCGTTGTCTTTTCTCCATTTCCATTGAACTCAGGACCTCCTTTTTAATACATTGACAAGCAGGTGCCCTCTAGATGTGCAGTAAGGGTGGAAAGTGGGTTGTTGTGCAGTTTGATAGAAGAACACCCTCCGCTTCCAGCCAGCTGACTGGGCAGCAGCAGGACATGCTGTACATTCCTTTCACTGTAAAAACATTGCTGGTTGTTTAGACATTACATAGAAGCTATAGATAGAGACGTGTGTGTTTGTAGGGTCTGGGAGGAAAGAGAATGAAAAGGAAAATATATATAGGGTAGATACTTTTTTGTTTTTCAGAGATATTTTTATTGGATGGATTGGTTTCCCAGGCCCTGAAGCTGAATGTTCGTTAGCATTTTCATGAATGTTAGCTAATATTCATGGCATTACTGATGATTAGCCTGTCCTCCCATGAGGCAGGTAGAGTGCAATGCAGTGAGGACTCACTACCTGTTTCTTAGGACTTGGTGACTTTGCCCTCCTCTTTTGGAGTGGATAAAAGTGTAGGTTTTATTTACTGAATACAGTTTTTGTTTTGTTTATTTGAGCTCCAGATGGGAAAACTGTATAATGTTTTTTATGATGGAGAATAATTACTGTTTAAAGAAAATATGAAAAAATATGATGGCATAACCCACAAAACCAAATCAAGATGAATTTGAAACAGTAGCACTTTCGATTGCCTGGGATGATGTGAGGGGAGGACATGTGAAGTTTTTCTATAAAGATGCCATGAAGCAGGAGGGCAGTGTGCTGATTTATAACTGACTTTTTAATTTTCTTGGTGAAACACAGGGGTGAAGAATTTTAGAAGAAACAAGATGCAAAGTAATTTTAATTTTATTTTATCTTCTCCAGTCATCTCAACTAGAACTCCGCCTCCACCTTCACCATTGCCATTTCCAGCACAAGCTATTCTTCCTCCTGCCCCGTCTAGCTACTTCTCTCATCCAACGATCAGATATCCTCCCCACCTGAATCCTCAGGATACTCTGAAGAATTATGTACCTTCTTACGACCCGTCCAGCCCGCAGACTAGCCAGGTACTGTAAAATAATGCGTACCCTCCAAAAGAAATTCTGTGAGGAACGTGTGTCTTCCAGGGTGTCTAGACCGGTATCTCACTAGTTCTGGTGTCAGAGCAAGCTGAGAGTTGGTGTACAAGCGATCCAGCGACTTTTCCTGTGCAGCATGATTGAATAAAGAGTGCAGGTTAGTTGTATGCACTCAGTGTTCCTCTGTCAAGCGTAAGAAAAACGCTTGTACAGAACGACCCAGCAGTGCTGACAGGTGAGGTCCTCATCCCACAGCCCTCTCGTGGGCTGGACGCCTCGGCGGCAGAAGAGCAAGGAGTGTGCAGGTGCATGCACGGGCAAGCGTGCACACGTGTGGACATACGGGTATGTTTGTAGACAGACAGGGAAAATGAACTCTGGGGAGGTAATGATGGCCTTGTTCCATAGGCACCTGGCATTTCTTTGCAGAGATGCAAAGACGTTACTGTAGTGAGCACAACACAGAGCTGCAAAATTGTTTTCTCTTCCTTTTGTAGAGCACGTGGAGTAACAGATGAGTTCCTGGCTGCTACACTGATGCAGACTTGTGTCTAATATGAGAAATTAACATGGTTTTCGTTAGCGAAGTGACTGTGAAGGACTGTGTGAGGCTGATAGCCTCAGCCCATAGCATTAGCATGTGATCTGCACTGTGGGATAAACTACAGTTGAGACTTGGGTCTGTTGATACTTGGAATATTTCCAGTGTCAGTGTAACGTAATCTTTGCTGGTCAGGCTGTCATGTATTTTTGATGCCCTGTCTGAAAGGCTCCCGTGGAGCCCTGTAGCTTGTGCTGTAACATGTTTTTTTGACGAGCCTTGGGAATGTAAGAGATAATGGTCAGGTTTTCCTGCTCCTAAGAGTTAAGTTCCTTTGGAAGGACTGTCTTACAAGGGATGAGGGGGGTTGCTGTGACAGCATTTTGTTTTGGGCTTTGTTTTGGTTTAGTTTTCACCAATAATGAAAAGCCTTTCAGTGTGCATTTCAGGCACAACAGCAATAGAACTTGAGACTGAATCAAACTTTCTATGTTGAATAACAGATACGGCCCCTCTGGGCTGCTCAGAAGGTCACTGTGGCAATTGTCTCCCGGCCTAATGCTCTGGTCCAGCTGCATGACTTTCTATGTATTTAAAAAAAAAAAAAAAAAAGTGGTACATAAAATCAAAATTTACTTTAAGGGAGAAATCCTAACTATGTGATTTTTGTTGGGTACAATATTAATGCAAATTAAACCAGAAAGTGAAAATGGTGTATGTTGGTTTTAGAATACAAATTGCTAGCTGTGCATGGATTAAAAGTCTTTCAGTCCCATATAGCATTTTTTCTGAGACTCAGCTGGGAATGTTGCATGCAGGACCTGATTTTAATTTGTGTAAAATTTCCATGAATAACAAAGTCTAATTAAGACATCCATTAAAAGTCCTTAACGTTAATTCAGTGCGGAAAATCTTCGAGTTCTGCTGGATTTTTTTTTTTTAAACTGATGTCTTAATTAGGCACTATTAAGGGAAAAAGTATGCAAATTAAAATCAGACCCTTACTGTTATGCATTTCTTTAATTATTCAGTGCTTGTTTTACTTACATTTTGATTTCTTATATATATTAAAAGAACAGATTAGGTGATAATCTCTCTGGATTGTTCAGTGTTCTGCTTTGGATCATCGCTAAAATAATACAACATCTCAATGAAGTATCTGACTTTGAGACAGTTGGCAAATGTGCAGTCTTGTGATTTTAACATTGGGGAATATATTCATTGAGCAGGAGAAGCTCTTTCAGTTCTTTGCCCAACAAGATTCTTACTCTCTTCCCTTATCTGAGATTGAAAGATTAATCTTTAGACTTAAAAAAATAAAATTTGCTGATTTTTTTCAGAGTAGTAGCAAACTGAAAACACTTCCTATTCTTGTGTTGTGGCACTGTAGGGAATAACAGGCCAAATTGCCCTCAATTTATTACTTTCATCACCTTTTGTAGCCTTTATATTAGGGTAATGTTTTTCCTTTCATTTGGTGTTTGGTTTAGTTCCTGAAAAGAGGGGACAGGATTAAACAACACCAAGTGTGGGATTCCAGGCGTCTGCATCAGCATCAGCTATTCTCTGCAATTTATTAATCACTATTGTTAGTGGAAACTCTTTTAAATTTAATTCTTGAAAGTTCACCTCTGAGATATGCTGTATATCAGAGGAGTTGCCCAGTCAAAATATCTCTAAATAGAACAGTTAAAGGATGGCTGTACAGAAAGTAGAACAGCAAGAATATTTTTTTTTGCTTAGGAAAAGAGGCAGCCGTCTGTGAAATTTCAGTGACAAAAGGGAATTGTTCTGATACAATGGCATGCTTTGAGCCAAACCAGTTTCTCTTTTCTAAATAAAACATGAATTTTTATTCCAACAAATTTAATTATTATAAAATGCAGAACTGCATCTGTATGAATACCACATCAAATCATCAAATTTAATTATACTTTCCCACCTCAAAACACACTTATTTGGATTTCAAAAGGAGAATTGTGATGATAGTTTTAATTTCAGCTTTAGAAATAGAAAGGATGGATACCCTGACAGCATTTACCTAAAATGAACTGTTCCTCCCAAACATCTTTCAGTAATACACTAATTTAGATTGTTATAACAAGCAACTGAGATGCCTTGTACTCCCCACAGCAATTTTGAGATTAATTACATTACTGCTGCACTGATTATAGTGAGACAGTCATGCTATTCAGTGGAATACTTTAAGTAAAATTGGTTTAAAGATATAGAGCTCCCATAGGTTTCCATGGTGGGAAGCAGTGGGCAATTTTCTTGACGTAATGTTAAATACTCCAGATTATGTGTGATGAACAGTCAGGAAGTTGAAACAGGCCCTTTGGCTGAAGTGAAAAATGATTCAACAATAGATGATCCTAAACAAAAGAGAGCTGTGTCTACTGGTTTCATGCATATCTGCTTTTTATTCCCTGTTCCATCTGGAGAATAAATAAACAAATGTACTGAATAGAAATGGACCTTGTTAGATACAGAGCTGGACTTTCCTCCAACTAGTAGTCTGACAAGTTCCCAAGGTTTTCAAAATCGCTAGACTTTCCACTAATTAAGTGATTCTGCTGAGGCTGTTTTATTATACTTACTTCGACGCTTTTTTTCTCCACTAGGCACAAATGTTACTGGTGAGATTGTGTGTGTGAGTATGTATTTGTATTATGATGGGGTGCTGGTGTCTCCACAGTTAGTTTGATACTGGTTACTTACTGTAAGTTTCAGCAAAAACTAATTAATTGATCTGTGTCTAATCCATCTACGGTGTTTATCCATCTACAGTGTATTGAGGTTTTCAAAACTACTACAAATTTTGAAGAGGTAATTCCTTTTTGAATGGTTTCAGGTGGGTGAATCTTTTAATCTTGGAAAATATTACCTCCTCTGTGTGTATGTACACACGTGCACGCACACACACAAATCTACATACACTTGAAATGTGTTAACAATAGAGAGTGTATGAATCAATATACAGTATCCAAATCAGACTTCCAGTGAACCTAAGTGAACCACCAAGCACAACAATCCTTGTGTGGCTGAAGTCAAAACCAAAAGTTCCAAAAGTAATGCCCTGTTGAGTTAAGTGGAAGAATTTCCTGAGTAAGGTATGGATAATCACAGAAGAAGGGTCAGCGAGTGTGATGAAGGAACCGGGGTCAGCAAGTGTGATGAAGAAACCAGGGTCAGCAAATGTGATGAAGGAAACAGTGGTAAAGCAAACAGTTAAGGTGAATGCTGCTGAAGAACATCCTGGCATCAGTGAGAAATCCTTTTTCTGACTGAACCAACCAAACAGAAGTAGACAATCTTTTAAGCCCATTGAGTTTGGATTATGGAGGACACGGTTTACAGGTAATCTTAAATGAAATTTGTGGTATTTTTGATGAAATACACAGTTTTCAGTGGTGTGGTAAAACTGCCTCCAGTTTGGGGAGTTAAGTACTAAACCCTTTTCGTCTTACAATACATGGCTTACACTCGTTACGTACTACAGTCCAAGTGAACTGCTGTCCACATACTGACTAAAATTTCTGGGGCTGTTAAAACATACTTTGTTGCAATGTGGGCTGGTTTGCAGCTTTAGCTTTTTAAGGGTTTTATCTTTGTCTGAAGAAAGACAGATCTGAGCTGCGTGAGAAAAGCTGTTTCTGGAAGCTGGTGAGACCACTTATTTTCCTCTTGTAATTTACTGGGACATTCATTTTTTTGGTTCAATGAAATATAGGCACACTTTTCAGGAACACCAGGCAGATGCTTTGTCATTCTTCAGTACAATAACTGCAGTCATTTAGCAACTAGGAGGGAATCTTGTGAGGCTCTGTTTGCCTGGTCACAGGGTTTCCTGTTGGTTCCTGAGAGACTACTAGCACAATAAGCCCACATAAGCGATATGTGTGCATGTGGTTTCTTTGGTACAGCTAACACCTTGATTTGTTGACGTTTAATAGTTTTCAGCTTCTTGGGAAAGTACTTCCTTGTAATATTGAAGAAATTATTGAATATTAAATACAGCAATGTGGTGTTTTTAACTGTAATTGGGAGGCAGAGAGAGAGCACTAGCTTAGCTGTATCTACTGACAAGGCATTTTAAGATTCAATTGCAGTTGTAAGTGATTACTTTGTATTTAGTTTGCTCATTTTTAGTTTATTACATGCACAGCTGTTGAGTCCCCAGACTGCATGAAAAACCATTTAACCCAGATGTATGTTTTGAACATTGATCTTCAAAGAGGTTTCCTTTTGCGTGCTTGCATAACACTGACTTACCCTGTTGTTAAGGCAGATAGATGAGGAAAGCTGGGTGCTTCTTGGTGCTCTTCCTCTTGACAAATAATTCAGATTTTGTGAGCTCACAGGTAAAATTGCGATTCAGGATGGAGGACTCTTCGCCTTGAGTGTCTTATGATATCTGTGTCTGAACACGGCTTGCTGAAGCTCTGCAGTTGTGCTCGGTTTCAGCTGCATTACATGAACAGGAAAATGCTTTCTCCAATGGATGAGACTCAGAGCTCTATAGATCAAAGTCAACACCTCAATTTTTCTCAGAAAGTAGTACAGAAGTGGTATTGTCAGCCAAGAACTGGCAACAACATGTTTTTTCTAAAGCTAATTCCTCAAGCAGACAGGTAGCTCCTTGTCACACCACCTGAAGCTTTTGTGTGGCAGCTCCCAGTGAGGTCTGTGTAGGATGTGTTGTAGCTCTCTCACGTTGTGAGGTTATGGAAACTAGTGAGATTCATCCTTACGAAAAGAGGTAAGGGGCACTATAAAAAGGCAAAGTACATTTCTGTTGCTAGCATAGTGTCCAACAGCAGATGGGAAATTTTTATAGCCTTTCTTCTTGTTAAGTGCTTTGTGGAACCTACCAGCTTCTACCTGAGGAGGAATTGCCCTGCAGTACCTTCTACAGTATCACTGGCAGTGCTCTGATAATACTATTCCCTTATGTTTAGTAGAGTCTCAGAGGCATGGTGTTATATTACTCAGATGGGTAGTAACTTCAGGATGTGTCTTTCGAACATTTGATGAAACTGCCTCCTGTACTATTGAGCTGTCTCCAGTGGAAGATGAACATGGCCATGGGATGTTTACAGGTTCTGTAGCATTAGGGTGCCCTACACAAAAGCTCTGCTGAGGCAAAAGGTTGGGTTCGCGTCATATAACAAAAAAAGAAAAAAAAAAAGAGTGACAAAAATGGAAGACACTTCTTCCAGTTGCTTTTACTTTTAGATTTTCTGAAACATCCGTCACCTTCTGTGGGTACCACAGAGCACAATGGCGTGGACTCAAAGACAGACCTTAACAGCTGTATTCTTCAAGTTCATAGGTGTGGCTAGTAGACAACTGTTGGAACAAGATATTTGGTATGTGCAGAACTAGATCTTCTACAGCTTCATCAGTAAAATTAAGTCAGTCAGTGGTCTGAAAACTACACTGCCATAGGGTTTTGAAGTGATATTTTTCATTACTGTATCTGAACTTTTACCATTACAAGGGACTGTAACTGTTGAGAAGAAATGGGTGACAGTGTATTTCCAAAGACACTAAATCCAGTTTGACTAAATTGCACTCATTGGTTGATCACCTGGCTATAACAGGGTAACCTTCTTGGGAAACACAGAGTTGCTCTTGAAAAACCTGTGTTTTGAGATGAAAATGTATTGTTCTCCAAGTACAGGGGTTAACTGGAGTAACGTAGTTTTTGTTAAGCCCTGAAATTTCTTTCTGGAATGACTAACACAGTATCATATGTAGCTGTGCCTAGGACATGCACAGGATTAAGGAGGTTTCTGGCCTTTGTTGATTATTTCTTCAAAGAGGCTTTGTATTAAAGATTCCAAGGAAAATTGGAATTATTTTATTTGGAAGTTGGAATTACAATTACAGTTATTTTGTTAATAAGATACTCTGAAAATTTAAACACAAAATACGTTTTATCATTTAAGCAACTTAATAGTTTATGTGAATTGCTTAATACATATGTCAAATTTCTGTTATATTTAGGTATCTCATCTGTAGATGTTAGTGTTGCCATTTCATGATGGCATCAGAAAGATTTTTTTAACACTGGAAGTAGTGAGCTATATGACAAAAGGCTGTCCTAAAATCTAGTTGGAGACTGAAGCTGTAAATGTGCTGATATTTGCCTAATACGTGAACAGAAGTCTGAGAGGAGGTTGATTAATTAGTGATTAGAAATATGTTAGTAAAATCCCATCAGGGAAAACAGGTATAGTGAATCCTGATTTCAAGAAAGTCTGTATTCATATCTGTTACAAGTTTCTGTTCAGACCTAAGTATTAACTGAAAGTGTGCATAGTGCACACAATCAGATATTAACAGTCTGACAACCTGAGTTATGTCACAGCTATGGCACTGAATACAAGTCATCTGTGGCTTTGGGCACATGAATGGATCTGTGGCAATTCAAGATCGTGTGAGTTAAAAAGCTGGAGAATGTAACACAGATCTGAAAATCAAATTAGCCTCCAATCCAACAATAGAAAAATGTACCTGCATAAATTTGGGCTAAATTTGCCAGACCTTCATTGTGTTTGCTTCTTTCCCTCTCCCATTTTCAAATGCACAGCTTGTTGATCTAACACAGCTGCCTCCATGCAATTTGCTTGAGGTTTATGCCTCGGGCATTGTGTCTCTGTTTGTGAATCCATCACACAGACATATTGATACCCTAGTTGACGGTAACAGTTGATTTTTCACCTGTAATGCATTTGTCTGTAAGAATCTCTTCAGGGAAAATGGAACTAAAACCTGGAACTTGTTTTAAATAAAGACAAAATGAATTTGTATTAAATGATGTGCTATAAATATTTGCACTTGTAACTCAAGTGGATACTGTCAAAATATATATAGAGTTTGCATGCTAAAATATATTTTATCATAACTACAAAAATTAAAAAGGAGAACAGGTCCCAGAAGCTATTTCTAGCAGCCAATTTTCAATAAGAGTATGAATTGGCAACTTCAGAGGGCTATTTCTGACCAGAAGGTTTCCCTCTTTGCACTGAAAACTTAAAGTGGGACAGAGGACTGGAGACATGTGAGAGAGATGGCATTCTTCAGCTTGTGCCACTATCAACTACCATGGTCCAGAATCTAGACCTTTATTTCAAAAGCTTTTAGTTTTGTGTTTGTGAAGATAACCATAGACGAGTGAATTGACTATAAACCAATGCAGCAATGTCAGAGTCAGTCTGAAGATAGGCCTAAGCAATAACTCTGAGACAGTTATGTGATCTGTTTATTTAGGGCTGCTTTATGGTCTTAAGCTGCAAACTGTTTTGTTGACTGCTTTGCTGTTGTTCAGTGCATTCGAGAAAGACAAGTATGGAAGTTTCAGTACATTTGCTAATGAGTGACATTCTTGTAACAGAATTTGGGGGAGCAGGAGACTGCTTTTCATAAACTCTGTTTTCAAATGCAGCACACCTAGGAAAAACTCTGACATTTTAAGGCAATTTCATGCATACCATTTCCTATGACAAGCTGTGTCAAAGGAAGGACCGTAGTTCACAACTGAAAGACAGCTAGTGTTGTTGAAGATGATTTATATATGTAGAAGTCCCGACAGGTATGTGTTTACCTACAACTGATGTTAGTTAAAAATGTAAATACAGAAAACTTCCAGTATGAGAGGAGGCTTTAGGTTTTTAGACACAGTATACCAAGCTCTGTCTTGTGTGTACTTATTCCTTCTTGCATAATCTTGTTTGCTTGGCAACAACATCACCTGAACAGTGATTGTAATATACAGTATTTGACATTACTGCAAAATTTTAAAACAAATGTTACATTACAAATGTGGAAACAGAGGTAAAGTAATTGGAAAAGAACAGATGCTAGACATTACAAAAAAAAAGCAGAATTAATCATAAAGTGCTGTCAGAAGGTACTTGGGGAAATGTGAAAATATGCAATGAAATTGTGAAGAGGCAGGTAACTAGGTTATAATTGCATTTGAAATCTAATGTGCAGTCAGAATCTGAAATGTTGGAACCATAAGAATTAAACTTACTGAAGTAATGAGTTTTCCCTTTTCTTCATTCAGAGTTTTTATTTTTCTGTCTAGAGGTTGCAGACCTCAGTTTCATTGTGTTGTGTCTGCACTCAGTTTTACATGTAGGATAGTAGATAGGGAACAATGCCCACCATTTAAGAAGACATTAAAAAAAGGAAAAAAAAATAGAAATGTAGACACTTGTTGGGGGGTCACAAACCCCATCCACTAAAATCACTAGCAAATTCCCCATGGAATTCAACAAGGACAGGATTTCACCTTCAATTTGGATGAAGTGGGATGTACTGCTCTTGTGGTATGTATCACACAGGAAAGAACATGGTTTACATGAAAACGGGGTATATGCTTTGTCTTTTACCTCAGCAGGGAAAGCTGAGTTTGGACCATATGCACAAGGACTAAGCTAGAGTCCATGTGAGCCATGGCATTCCCCTTGACCGGGATCACTGGGGAACAGTGGAAGGTGATACATTGCTGTCAATCGTCCTGGTCTCCAGCTGTTTCATTCCAGCTAATTCATTCAAGTCTGGCTTTGGAGACAGAGCTGCTTTCTGAAGTTGATGACAGTGGCTGTTCTAATCTGTAAACTCCCTGGAATCTTCGTTCTGAGTTCTTATTAAAGTTGGTTGTTTTGGTAAGGGATTCTCAGTTGTTTTTGTGATGTGTTAGCACACTACATGAGCTAAGGCTCCTAAGGTAGCCCTGTGGTCACAGGTCAGTGACCCCACCTAGGAGCTACCAGATGAATCGGAGCGATGGTAGACCCTCCAGCAAGCTGGGTGGGCAGCTGGGCTGCCAGGGCAGGAAGCAGGGCTTGCCTCTGCAGCAGGCTCCGCAGAAACATGCTGAAAATACAATCCAACATAGCAAGCAGGTCTTGCTGACAAGAATTTTGGTGTTTTAGAGAAAAGTTCATCATAAGGCCCACCTATATGTCTCATGGTTTCCCCCACAAATGCTTCAGACTGTGTCACGGGTCTGTTACCTGAGACAGAGCCTGTTTTATTGCAGCATCAAGATGTCTTGAGTTGAACTCTGTACAACTCGCAATGAACAAGGGAGGATGCTTGCCTGTAAGTTTTGGAGTATCTTGGGTCATCTGTGTGTGGAATATATTTTAGGTAACTCTTAGAGGTTTTCTGAATTTATCTTAGTTAAAATTTTCATTTTGTTCTAAGGCAGGTGGAGTCAGATTTCTGGTTGCCTAGACGCCTGCTTTTAGAGGCTGGCATGCCTTTAAAATAGAGCCCGCAAAATAAAATTCCTTAAACCACTGCTAAGATACATCTCAAAGACTGTGGGCTTATTGACACATACTTAGTATATGACTGTTTGCTGTAATATAAAGATGTAATTTGCATTCTTGAGGAAAGACCTCTACAATTACTGAGTGAATTCCCCACTTATGACCCATTGGTCATGGAAGTATGCAAGCAGATGCTCGGTAAACTTTTAGGCCACATTATTGTCTAGAGATGGTATTGTATGTATTCTGACACAATTTTAGTTTCAAGTACACATAATAGGGGATATCTATCTATCTGTTCAGTTTCACCTAGTGAACAAAACTTAATGTAGCGTGCCAGTTATTTGGAGAAATGATGTTATTTGTAGGAAGTATTGTCATTCATTTCAGTTGTCAGGCTTGTGATTTTAGAGAGGGGAACAGTCTGCTAACTGCTTAGTGTTCCTAGAAATACAAGATTAGTCTCCACTTAGACTTACATTTTCCTGTGTTTTCTTCTAGCTTAACTTTAGATGTCCTAAAGAACAAGACTGTCCCTTGGGAGCATTTGCAAAGTCTAGTAGATCATACTGCCAGGAAGTTTCTCCTGCTATTAATTTTAAATTTCCTCCTTCTCAATTTCATTCCATTATCCCAAGTTTATACTTCCTGTACTTTCCAAGCAATTCCTTCCTTTTCTGTGTGTTTATACTCTGCACATACTTGCAGTAATTGTCTCAGCCCAGTTATTATTTCATTACCACAGTCATGCTTACCTCTTTTAACCTTTCCTTGCATCAGTTGAATCAGGTCCTGTATCAGTCCATTTCTTTGCTCTGAGTTGTCTCAGATTTGACAAGATCCTTCTGATAATAAGATTCCCAATATTTTCTACTTTGTATGGCTGTATTTTAAAATAGCTATGATTCACAGAACACACAATCAAAGTAAGACAAAAGTTGTCAGGCACTGTTGAAAAAACTATTTGCTACTTGCTAATTTTTACTTGAAGTTATTAACAGTTTGAGTATTTACAGTCCTACAGAATGTCTAAGACATTTTTAACCATTGGATAAACATATACATTTACCGGTGAACACAGCCAGATTTATATGTCCCTATACGCAGAAAGTAGCATATTCACTTGATGACCTGTACCATAAGGTCATATGCAGACTGCCTCTTGTGTCTATGAAAGAAGTGTCTTTATTTATTATGTTCTTGACTTGCAAAATTCCCATTATTAAACACTTCTGTGTTTTTGGTAGGTGGCTTTTGGCCAGCTGTTATGATGTATGCATTGTAGTGCATCGTATCCTAACCCTCTCTCCCACTCCCAAACATGTGAATTATTAGTTAGCCTTCCAGTATGCGTAATCTCTGTGGACAGCTGTGGTCAAGTCTTGGTTATGCTCCAAGCCAGAGTGGTATGGCATGTGAAAACAGAGGTTTTGCATCATTCATTTGCTCTTAAAACTTTGTACATCAGGGCCAATGCCTGGTCATTTTAAACCTCCTGTCGTGGGATTTACTGTGGTTCACAGCCACTGTGCGAACAGCAAATATATTTTGAAACGCTGTCATGGATGCTGCATCCAGAAAGAAAGCAAGCTGACCAAAAAGTACTGCTACTTAAGCCTGTACTGCCTATCTGAGGAAGGTTCTGCTTGCTGACAATACCACATAGAAATTCGTAGCTTGGTTAGAATGGCACATTCCAGCATGCAGGTACTACAGTGAAAGGCATTCTGGAAAACCCTAAGATAGGTGGGTAGGTTCCTTAAACGCAATGTGTGTGTTTCACAAGGCATTCTTTTGGTTTTGTTTTGTAGCCTAACAGCAGTGGTCAAGTAGTAGGGAAAGTGCCTGGCCATTTTACTCCAGTTTTGGCACCGTCTCCCCATCACAGTGCGGTGCGACCTGTGACCCTGACCATGACAGATACTAAACCCATCACTACATCCACTGAAGGTGAGGCATCTTCACCTACAGCAACCAGTAAGTATTTCTTTAGGAAACAAAAAATGTCCATCGAAGATTTGATATGATTTCAAATTGAGGACAGAAAAAGGTGCCTTTTCCTACTATTTGACCAAGTGGATGCTCATCATTTTACATGGAGAGCAAACGTGATCTGACTGCAAAGCTTTTCCTCCCCAAATTTCAACCAATGCATTCATGTTACATGAACCAAAGTTTGTGACATGGCAACCAAAATGAAAGGGAAAAGCCTGCATATTTGACCACTATTCAAGAAAAAGAAAACGTGGTTCTTCATCTAAGGTGGACATTGTTAAGACATTGAGAAGCACACCCAGACAGCAAGGTTTACAGTGACCCACAGATGGAATTCCAAACAGGGATTGGATAATTTGCTCCTCAATGAGCTTTCCTACAGAAATCAAGCCTTGTTACAAGGCATACTGAATCCGAGCTATGACAATTGCATGTTGATGTAGGTTGTGTCGTTTTTAGCAAAAAACAACTGATGTGGCAAAAGAAAATTTTAATTTCTTGTCATTGCTGCAATGGATGGTAGATCCACTGTTCCTTTTTTAAAAAAACCAACCAAAGTATATAGGACCATGCTATTTATCCTATTATCTTCAATGGAATTGTGGTTTTGGAAATAAGACCAAAGGTGTTACTAGCTATAGGGTAATTTCTTCTCTTCCAAATACTCAGTGATGCAGAATGTTGCTTTCTAACTGCCTTCTGCATTTCTGGTGTCTCTGAACTTTTATTTGGACTTGAGATGGCTGGTGTTTATCAGAGTGGTGAAGATTTTTAGGAGACACTTCCAAACATACACTTTGGAAGAAAACGTAACTATTTTTAAGAATATTAATCTCTTTAGGGTCATTAAAGTGACTTGCTTTAGACTTGTTTAGTATTTGAACTGTGAATGCAGTCCCTAACTTTTGGTCTGTCATTAACATAGACCACAAACTGTAGATTTCTTAGGTGTTATACTACTTCAGGTGTTTTCATTAGAATGTGAAGCTGAGATGAGACTCAAATATGTAGCAGTGGCCGAGATGTAAAGGAGGAAAACTGGTTATGCCTTTATTATAAAAGAATAGGAGTAACTTCTGGACAAACTATAGTTTAGGTATGAACAACTAGTTACATTGATAGATTTATGGAATTATTGTAGCTGGTTTTTTTTTAGTATAGCAGAAGTTTTGTTAAAAGTTGGTAGAGTATATCTGTATCCTCCCTGGTGGTTTGTGGTACAGTTCTTGAACCTTTTAGAAAGAGTTAGTTTTTGCAGCTAACAAGAAGCTGTTGCTCGAAAATTTTGGTCCAGAACAGAAAAGTGAGAAAACTGAGTTTGTGTATTGTTTCAAGTATTCATGGTTTCATTCTGCTTCCTGTTTGACATGATCATACCTGACCTAAATAGCTGTCTCAGATGAGGTCAGGTTTTCTAATACAAATGGCAAAACCAAAAAATACGATGTCAGAACTGCATTGGGATGTTTTCTGGTAATCTGACCATATTACTCATCACTACAGGAAGGCAAGCCTAATCTGTTCATTGCCCTACTACTAAGGGAAAATTTGAACTATGTTTTCACATGAAGTTGGCACCCAGTTTCTCACGCAGTTCATTGGAACTTGGGTACCAGATTCCCCGTGAACCTTAGAACATCTTGTCTTAGGTTTTTGAAATAAGGCTTCCTCATGGCTCCACAGCAGCGTGCAAGTAACTTCTTGCCTAAAGATCCAACAGGTGTTACTACAACACGTAAATAATAATAAAAAAAGCCTATGTACAAATTTTATTTCAATGTGACAGTTCTACTTATGGAATAGCTTATGAATGCTACATGTTCAGAGTGTTATGGCTTTCAGAGCAGTGCAGTAGTCTGTCTGCTTGGTGAAGCCTTTTGAAATTGGATTGGTACCTCTAAGAGCAAAAAAGGGAAGGAACGTAGCTTGTTGATGGAGAAAATAGCAAAAAATGAGGGATCATGTCCTGCTGATATATAAATTATATAAATTGTATATATTATATAAATTATATAAATTATATAAATTATATAAATTATATAAATTATATATGAATACATATAAACTGTATTATCAGTTACAATAGACCTGCCACACAGACTGCTAATGTTAATATAACAGGAAAATCAAGACTGAATATATTTTAAGGCATAGTTTTACTTTTATTTGCAATAACTGATTGATTGGTTCAAAATACATATCGATATATATATAGATAAAATGTGGCCACCAAGTTATCGTTATTATTCAGTCTGATGAGAATAAAATTGCAAATGATTAGCATTGCTTTTCATTCTGAAGTGCAATAGCATAATTGTTTTGAACGAGAAAGAACAGCAGGCTTTGATAATATTTGGGGAACCCTGTGGCCTCCACCATAATTCCCTTCTAATGAGTGATTAATTTTTATCACAGGTTTTCAGTAAAACCTGTTTACTGTAGAAAGCTTTTTTTAAAAAATAAATTTAGTGGATTTCATTTGCTTGTATTTGCTGTGTGACTTTAATACTAACAGGCCAATTCAGTACATACTCCCATCTAGGTCCTCACTGGCATGGTTGTGTAAGTCTATTCAATTTTAGCAGTTTTGCTTTGTCTGCCAGCAAATTTCCAGGTAGTGATGCTGCAAGTTGTAGTGTCGACATCTCCACACTGGCAAGTGGCGTAGAACTGCCTACCTCATTTCATAAGTGTCACCAAAAGCCGTAAGAGGGTAATGGCTTTTAGGGATTATTGATAGAGACCAGACAGGACTGTGACCTGCAGGTAAAGGATCCATATCCTGTAACTAATCCCAGCGTCACCTACCATTCTCCTTGTCCTCAGAAATTGATTTCTGCAGTCTTCTGTAGCAGATGGTGAAGAACGTCCTTAAATTCTCCCCCTGGGAAAATGTTGCGCAGGGGAGTTGAATATTTAATACTATATTGCACTGTAAAAATTAACTCCCTTCACATGAAGATACTAACCAAATTACATCCTATTTCCAAAGTCCTGTAAAGATTCATTTCATGCCACACAAGTAAATTGAACTTTTGATTCCAATTTGTTGCTGTTCTTTCACAGTTTTGTGATGGGCCTTCACAGCAGTGAGAATAAAAATTGTGCGCTAGTATTTTCTCTCAACATTGTAATCTCAGTGTTTTCACTGGTGCCTGAGACTGGCGTAATGGAAACAAGAATCAGGCTTGTGATTCCTTCAAATACATATCTTATTTAGTCACTTAAAAAAAGTATATATATTAATCAGAGGAACTTTTATTTAACAAGAGACATCATTATGATTTATACAGGCAGTTTCCATTGAAGTTTATAGGAATTTACACATGCCTTTCCAAATTTGGTCCAATTTTTCTTTTGCATTCTGTTAAAGTTTAAATAAGGGAAAAATGCAGACACATCCTATATATTGCAAAATCATAACTCTGAATCTCTCGTATTTGTACTATACCTGCACAGGGTAATAGTTGTGATAGGTTGGTATTTTTATCAATCTGTTTTGTTCTTCCTTAATCAGCCTACACAGCCTCAGGCACATCCCAAGCCAATCGTTATGTGGGACTCAGCCCAAGAGACCCATCCTTCCTACACCAGCAACAGGTGGGCAAGTTTCACATAGGTGTAATGATATAGAGAAGCTTTTTCGATATTACCTTCCTACATGCTACCACTGTTATCTTGGATTAGACGGTGTTCCTGAGGGTTTCAGAGTTTATCGTCCGAAGATAAAGTTTATTCAAAACAAAACTGAACCCTTTAAGAAATGTCAATTTAGCATGTGCTTTATTTCTGAGATTTGTGCCATCTTAGGGAACTTCTAATCATATTTCTTTCAATTATTTTATTTTTCAAGAACTCATACATGTAATCTTTAATAGGATTTTAGGAAAGAGAATGAGGTATATAAGGAACAAATATAATTTCAAATTCAGTTTAAAAAATAAATGAAGTTTCTGAAGCAAGAAGTCCAACTTATTATTTTCAAGCTATTTTGTTTTTTTTTTCCCCAGATGTTTAAGTCTACATTTCTTCATTTTGGTTCTAGAAGTTAAGATATAAAAACAAATTCTCAATGCAACACATCATCATTTCTAGTTTAATAGGTTTGAATTGGTCTGCTGATTTCAAATGTCATAAAACTACAGTTTTGTTCTGGTTTCTTACATCATTTATGTTTCAAGTAGCATTTTAAATTTCACATCTCATTAATGCTGTAAATTTAATGCAAATGAAGTGTTTACCCAAACTGTGAAAATATACAGCGGAGATTAATGATGGCTTACAAACAAATTAGCTGCAGTCACTAGAAAGGCGATACATACACAGAAATGCTACATGGCTAGTGACAGGAGTAAACTCAGACCCTTTAGAACTTTAACATATTTTATGATGTGTGTGTTGCTCCTCGATCGTAACAGTAGAGGACTTTGAAATTAACAGCATGTAAAAAGTTATAAGGAAAAAATCTGAATGTGGCAGTAAGAAAGGGGCTGTTAAATAGTCCTTGGTATTTATTGTACTGTATTTTTTCTCAGACTTGGGTTCCTGTCAACAGGTGGTACACATGCCTGTTTCATTTTTCAGTAAAACCTACCTGTTCTGTGTTTGCTGAGATGCAGCTGAAGTGTGCTTCATCTGGAACTCCCTATCCCTACCCACTCACAGGGCAAGGTGGCAGCATGTCTGTTTTAAAGGTCACCACATGCAGAGTTCAGAGAAAATCATAAAGATGATCGTTTATTCGAGATAGTTGATTCTTTGCCAAATTCTTTTTTTAACCAGTGAGACCTAACTGGAAACATCTGCACACTTTTATGAAAATACCAAATGATAATTAGTTGGTTTGCCAAACATTCATTTTTCAGTAAATTTTTTTTAGCCTCTCAAAGATTGTTGCATTATGAAATGTGTTATAATTACTATAACAGGGTTCTTTTTAAAAGATATACAATATGTTTGTTGTATTCTATAACACACACAATATCTCTCTTTCTAAACACAGTGCATGTAATTGCTGGATTTCTTTTCATGTGAAGTTTTACATAGTATCCTTTGAAAAGTCTCTGACATCCAGTTAATTTTGGGATGTGCAATAATTTCTTTTTCACTACATGTTTTTAGACAGAATTTTTTCTGCAAATTTTCTGCTGCTTAAGCCCATTCCACCTTCTTCCAAGTTCATTGAAGGAGTTGCAAACTTCTTGTCACATGCCAGAAGGCAGTGGCAGCATGCTTAATTTTCTTTTGGCTGGGTTTTTGTCATGTAAATCATATATTGATTATTTTATGTGTCTTCTATGTATTTTTCGCTTTGTGTAGATGAAAATAAATCTGGAGATTTCAGCAGTGCCATAGGAACAGAGAAGTGAGAGGGATCTCAAGGGTCATCAGCATGTTTGGTGTTTACATGCACTGTGTCTTATACTCCTTTTCATGGTAAAACATGTGGCCAGATGGCTTAGGGAGAAGAGGAAAATAAATTAGATCTCACATACACTTCATAAACTGAAAAAATTCTTCAATGCCACTGTGTGAAACCAGTGTTCTCCCTTCCAAAGCACATTGCTTCCTATTCTCATTATATTAATTCCAGAGCATCAACTGGCGACCAGTGAGCCATATAGTAAAATTAAAAATTGTAATGTTCTCATCTTTGCTGTGAATTCTCTGTTCTTTTCTGACTTATGCAGTGGATATATGTGTAAGTTTGCCTGAGTGTGTTTTTGGGGGGTGCGTGTGTGGATGTCTAGACATTTAAATATGTACAAAATTAGGGAGTAGTATGTACTGCTGAAACCATTTAAAAGAACAGAATACTTTAACAACAAAGCTTTTTCAGATGGATAAATATAAAAGTCTAAGTGTGTATGTATAAGTTTCTAATGAATTAGTTACCTTCAATCATTTAAATCGTAAAGGCATCTCTGAGATGACAGTGCCATACATGTTTATTATCCAGAAAGTGAGGAAGAGCACTGAGATTGTCTAAACAACTTTAACAGAGCAAGGATTATCCTTTGATAAGGCAGAAATGAGATTGATTTACTATGTTCTTTCATTACTTTACAACAATTTAAAAGAGAACTCTCTTCTTGTGACAGGTTTTAAATGTATTTGGCTTAAAGCAGCCCATGATGAATGAAAAGAAAAATCAAGGGGTACATGAAATAAAGGCAATCAATCATTTTCTATTAGTGGAGAGAAATTCTAAATTAGAAAGCCAATGGTTTTCATTCCAGAGAGGTCTTTTAAACATGCACCGTACCCTGTAATACACATTGACCCCTCAAGAATAAATATTGTCACCGGTACATTTTTTACTTCATTGGAGGAGTCTTTATGAAGATTAATTCTCTCTGGTTATGAGAAATATCAGCATGTACTATTGAGTACTTTCTGCTGTGTTAAAAAGAACCATTATGTAGCCAGTTTAAATTACAGTAAGCACAATAAATTTAAAAGTTGCACATGTATTTTGCAACATACACTTACATGGAGTCTTTTGACAAAGTGATAGTTTGCTAGAACTTACAGTAAACAATTTATAGTACAATCTACCTGGAATACTTGCATTTAGATGGGAAACACTGAATACAACTTTGAAAGACAGTGCATAATAGCACCAATGGGAGCAGTTTATTAGCTTTTACTGATCTGGATACTCTGAAAAATATGCTGTTACATGCATTACTTAGCATGCTACATTGACAGTTAGGAAGACAAGGTACTAAGGAGGAATTACAGCTATGCAGTCTACTTTCTGCTGCAGTTGCTGATGGGTCTTCCTTTTACCTGCCTTGAAACGCCAGATATTTCTGTACTGTGACATGAATAGTTACAAAACATATCTCTTGCTTCAGTGGCATCTAGAAAGTCATATGTATCCTATAATTTTGTGGTAAAAAAATCATGTCAGCTCCTCCCCTTACTGTCTATTACAAATCGTTAATGACCACTTGGTTTGCTTTTCTTGGTTCAGCATCAGCTTCTGAGAGTTAATTATTGATAATGTAACTGCAGGGAGGGCACCATCGGAAGGGGCAAGGGAAGTGATAAGAGCTAGTACCTGGGTGAGAATTTTTCTTAATTTTACTATTGATGGTTGGGGGAATTATTTTATGAAGTAAAATCTAGTACTCAGTGCTCATCATTTGTGCTGAGAAACATCTTAAATGAATTGTGGATAAAAGAAAGGTTGAATAATCTTCACAGTTATTTAGGAGCACCTTTTTTCCTCTTTCTTTCTCTGATTTGCCTCTACTGAAGATTTGTGATTTCTAAGCCTAGACTAGAGGAAAAAGCACCAAACTGAGGAAACTCAGTCAAATTCAATCTTCTGCAAACGGACACAGTCCCTTGCCAGATTCTAGTTGTGTCTCCATTCTTTTGGCTAAATAATTTTAATGGAGAGATCATTAGTTGAATAACAAAGTCTTAGTGATCAGAATTCTCATGGCTATGTGGTGGCATTTCTGTAGCCTCCTTGTGTTACTGTTCTCAACTTCATGAACTTATTGTGTGCTTGAAATGATAGACACTTATAGACAGGTTGATGTTGTTTCTGGCTATAAAGCTAGAATGTTGCCAGAAATACTAGTCATGCAAACTGTGCAAACTATATAAAAAGATAGATGGGTGGATAGATAGACATTTGTATTTATTGCAAATACAGATTTATAGTTTCACAAATAATAAGGTGTCTGCTGGAATGAATGAAATAACTGACAGATTTTCTTTCTTGGCCATTAATTTTAATGCACCTTGGAGCCTTGTATGGGTGATTCTATTTTTAATTAGAAAATATAAATAAAAGAGATAGCTATTGAGGTCTGTGAAGACAACGACATCTAGAACATTCTGGCTGTTCAGTTAACTGTGCTAACTAATGCTGGCCCAATTACTGAGGAGCTAGTGAACTCTTCCAGTTTTTGCACCGATTAATACAATAGCATGGTTTTCACTAGAGCTTGGACGTTATAGGTGTGGTATGCATGACTTTCATGCAGCTTTGACATTCATGAGTGAGACATTTGCCATATATGTAGTAATAAGAAACACTTTAGGTCTCTAAAATGCAAAATCAGAAAACTGTATATAGCTTTTTATTTCCCACACACCTGACTGCTCTGCCTCTTTGGTAGGAAGTTCTTACCAGATGCATCCTTCAGTTGCTGAATCACACAGTTCAAAATGGAGTCCTCTTCATACTATTCATCATGGAAATTGTAAACTTAAATGTCCACTGAACACAGAGTATCTGTATCTGTTTGCAAAATGTTTTGGGTGGATATTGCGTTTGCTTTCAGCAGAAGGCTGAAAGAACAGAAGTGGACTCTTAAACAGAACTTCTCAGTAAAGCCAGGAAACAGGTTATCAACACTTAGGCTGTTCTTATTGTGTCCCTTATCATAACTGACAGTTTGACGTAAAACTGGGTCACATGACCACCAGGGAGGTATGTAAATGGATAAGAGGTCACCTTTCACATATGCTTGCTAGAAAGGAAACACATTTAAAGGAAGTTTCAGTCAAAACAATGACAATATGCAAATGTTAAGTTTTATGGCCTTTTCTCGACTAATAGAAGCTATAGCACAATCTCCTATTACAGTTTCCAAAATACATATCTACTTTCACTAGCAATCACAGAAGCTTGAAATGAGTGCTAGTCTTAGACAGCCACTCTTCAAATAGAAGAATACAAAACCTGCTTAAGTATTAACCTGTAAGAATTATTCTGACTATGATTAAAGATTGAGCTGTTGATGATAGGTTTTTAATGTGCGTAGGATTTGCATACTTTGAAGGCTGGTTGTGCTTGGAAGGTGCCCTGTTTAGACTGAAAAGACAGCTGTGGTGAAACCTAGCTCTTGGGTGGAACTTCATGTCAGTGCATCTCACAGCACTGGGAAGTGGAAGCCAAAATCTCTTTCGAGGGCAGAGCAGGAGCAAGGAGGTGGATGGCTTCCAGGCAGGTGGAGGAGCTAGAAGAAGCATTCAGTCTGCCGTTCTGCTTCTGCCCAGCGCTGCGGCCCGTTCCCGTGCCGCGACAGAGGAGGGTGAGGGGTTGCATGGCCGCTCTGGGGAACCACTTGAAGCGGGCTCTGTGCTCCCCGTGGGTGCAGCACAGAGGACGCTTCCCAGGGAGGAAGGGAGATGGCTGTGGCTCCAGCTGTCCAGAGATGGCCGGGCTGCCTGTGAGGCTTCCCTGTCTGCTGCAAGGCTGGGCATCCTTCTCCGCTTCAGAATGCAGACCCGTGTTCTTTTCTGTGTGGTTAGGTGAGAGGTAAATAAATACAGCCTTGGTAATGTTTTGTGGATGGAAGGTGTTATTGAAGTGGGATTCACGCAGCTTGCCTTGCTGAAAACAACAAAGCCGTGGGGCTGAAGAGCAGGTCTGTGCAGCAGGCTTCTAGGAAAGACTTTAAACCATCTCACATGCCAAATCAGGTCATTAATTTTTCAGTCATAGCATATTTTTGAGAAAGTTAGTAATGTTCTTCAGCATTTATTAAATGTCTCGTTATTTCTTAAGTACTTCTACTGAGTAATTTAATTTTTCTCAAGTGGCCTTCAAAGCAGCTTGCTACCTCTCCCTTTAGCCTGTCCTGCAGAGAAAATCTTTTAGGTGGCCTACTGTGGGTGAGAGTGAATGTGCCTTCTTGTCTCCAGCTAACACTGTGGCATGATTTTAGAGGTCACTTAAGTTACTCTGAGGACTGTAACCAGAAAGTTTTCAGCCTGACTCCAGACAACATACAGCACTCAAAATACTGTAGTGAAGTGCCTTACATCCTTCCAAATCTGGGTACTCATGTCAGGTCCATGCCCCCATGCTTTCTCTGATGGGCTGCCTGGACATCCCTGAAGGGCAGCGTTGCTACTGCTGCTGTGAACAGACATCATCTTCCGTCACACGGAGCCAGGGCTCATAGAGCTCTTGTAAGCTTCTCCAGCCTTTTTATCCAGAAAGTACTCAACACACGTGAGCGATGCAGGCGCGGACTTTGAAAGGGACATTTCTATATACTTTCAAAAGTATATTTGTGAATCTGAGGCATCCTGATCTCTAAGCAAGAGTGATTTGGGAGAGGAAATTTTATGTGAGGAAGAGAAAAAACATTTTCTTGGCAGAGTAGTTTTTAAAGACAATGTGGCAGCTATGTGAGTCTGCTGAGGAGTGTGGAGCTGTAGTTTTTGACATTGGGAAGGTAGTTTTCAGCACAGCTGATGCAGTCCTGGGCTGATCACAGAACCTGTTGCCATACAGACCTGCAGTTCTTTGAGGTGGTGTCAGTATCACAAATATGGCACAGTTGAGACAGTGAACAGCACTAGACTTTACACTATCTGTAAGTCTGGTATAGCGTGAATCTTCATATACGTGTGTGTATGTGTCTAAAGCACATATATAAAATGCACATGTTCTGTTATTACCACTGCAGTATTTAGGTGTATATGTATTGAGGTAAGTGTGACTGTATATAATATGAAGTATGTAATTTCTAACATTTATGAAATAGGTTTGAAAAGCTCCTTTTGGAGCTTTCTTAATGATAAACTTAAGATGTTAACTGTACATCTGTAAAGTTTTCATACAGACTGTGGGAAGAATGTAATGATTTCGTGCAGGAGCTGATTTACTGAAATGTAATACATCAGTCCCTTACTGTTTTCCCCAAATGGCAAATGCAATCAGGTTCTATAGCAAGCTAAGTGCTTGCAGTGTTGTGAGCTAGACCTAAGTGCATAAAATCATTTGGTAACACTTACGTTTGTGATTTTAGTATTTTTTATGGTTCTAATCACCCAAGGGGCTTTTATTCATAGATTTAAGATTTTGTGAAAGTAGGAAAGAGAAGGGGTTTAACCTTTCAGTCTTGTGTTTCAGCTGGAAGTGAGTTTTTATAGCTAATTTACAAAGCTTTAACATACGCAACTGTAATGAAGATGGTGACATTCTTAAGGATTATAGTAGAAATACATCTACTCTACGTTGAGTAACTGGGCTGACATATTTTACTGTGTCTTCAATATTAAAATCAGGTTTACAATACTGTTTTGTATAGTGACTAAACCAAATATTTACTTACCCTTTTCTTTAAACATATTTAATGTATTATTCACAGTTACTTCTAGCAAACTTTTTGACTGCGCATTTCCTTTTCTGGTTAATTTCATGTGGTTAAGTCATGCTTTTAATGGCCTTTAGAAGGTCCCTTAGAGTTCTTTAGATAACAAACAAGAAACAATCCCTATGAAAACATCAGAGACTAATATTTCCATTTCTCAGACCTTAACAGCAGGAAGCTTATGAGTCTAACAGCCAGACAGGATCAGGTTTGCAATATTGTCTTGTCCTCAGCATTTGTGTTTTTCAGGAAAAGACTGCAATTAATTGTGCTCCTGTGAAAATATTTTATTGTGGTTTGTTTGCTGTAGACTGTGCTATCTAAAGACTGTGAATATGGATAGAGAAGACTAAAATCCATCGAATGCAATTAAACTCAGCGACATTATCTTCAGTTCAGAGTGCTGTATCACATATAATGGTACAGCAATTTCTTACAGCATGACTATACAGAGGATAAAATGTATGTTGTCTTCACAAGCCAGAGGAGTTCACTTTCTTAAACTTAAAAAGAAGCAGTATATCTTTTCAGTAAATCTGCTAGCACTATAGGACAGCTCTTAAATAAACAGAGCTATAGAGGGTTGCTTGAACAATCCGTGAAGGCAGAACTGATGATTTGAGGATCTGAGAAGAATTTGTTTCAGCTAACTTTTAGTACATTCCTCATTACAATAAAATCCAATAAAGTATTTTGAATGCTATTATTTTGAGTCTAAAGCAAGATTAGATTATTTTATCACCTCTTGCTAAGTAATACCACTTTCAGTAACACTAGATTAATAAATGTTGATTGCGAAGTACCTTTACCCTTCTTAAATAGCAAGATAAACACATACAGTTTGTTTAATTTGGGCAAATTTTCTGTAAATTGCATGTCTTCTATGTGTCACAAACTGCATGCTACAAGTTATTGATTATATTTGACCTTTACTTAATACACATTATATAGAGCATTGCTTAGAGAAAACAGCATTTTTATTTCCTTTCTTAAAGTATCTCACTATTGAATATTAACATTTCCTTTTATTCCAGCTCAGTTTGTAATCTAATAATGGCTAATTGTTATGTGCTAAACACTAGTTGCTCTTTCATGCTTTATTAATAGAGGAGCATATTAAAGTAGCATTATCTTAAGCAAATCTGTAGGCATTTATTTCTCAGTACAAGTTATTTTTCTTTGTTTTATTTTTTTAAAGTTACTTCTTGGGAAATTAAGGCTTTTGCCATGTACAGTACTAGTTTGCATGTATTCATTTAAATACTAAAAACTGTAGTACTGCTCAATCCATATCTGACTGCTAGGTTTCAATTGACAGCTGAGAATTTGTGACTGGACCATGAATCAAAACGGCAGGCATTTATACCCCAGTGCCAGTGAGGATACATTGGGAATTACTTGGCAAAGGTAACATTTTAATTATTTCCACCCCTACACCACCTCTAAAAAAGTTACATTGAGCTACAGTATCTGTTTTAGCAGGCCTCCAGAGAAATCTGTGACAGCATTTGATGGAAACACGTGTTTGACATTTGTCCCATGCACATTCAGGTCATCTTTAGCTTAAGCTGAATTTAAAAACTACCTTAATTAAGCACCTGGAATGACAATGCTATGCAGTCAAATGCAAAGGGTTTGCAAATGTAAGGTCTTAGACTTTAGAAATGAAAATGTCATTGGCAGAATTAAAGGTCCTATATTGGGGGACTTTGCGGTTAACACAAAGAAAATGGTGCTGTTACAGGTATAAATGAGTATAATTGTGTCTGAGGTGGTGTTAGTTTTGGACGATGAATAACAATACCATTCATAGAGATTTTTCTGGCTAATCAGCTGATGTAGATTTAGGTCACTAACATGTACATGAAGGTAAGGTACAAACCATCTTTATTTCTCAACTAAATAACATAATAATTAGGAATGATTTACACAAAAGAGAGGGGTTTTTTGTATGAAAAAAAAGCAAACACAATAAAACCCGTTAGCCTTTGGTACCTTAATAAATTACTCATTATCTTTCACATGCCTTAGTAGATAATTAATTGTGTTAACAGCAGAGGTGTGTGTGTCTAAATAGGTGTGTAAACAAATCAGTGTAATTGTGAAGCATCGTTTTTTTTCACTTCTTTCATGTGCAGGATTGTCTACAATGCTGAACACTTAATGGGGGTTGTATGTGTAAAGCCGGGTTGGGAGCCTGTCAGAAGAAGTACTAGCTAGTCATTCTCAAAATAATTTTAAATACTTCTTGGGCATTTGTGTGCACATGAAAGTATACACACTTCTGACTAGTTTCTATAAGCATGTGTGTGAGTATGTATATGTATTATGTACAAAATGACTTTTGATGCACTGTATTGTAGTATGGATTGCTAGGTTTAGGGTTTTTGAGTATCAGCTTGGAAGGGTAATTATGGAATTTGAGAATTGGTGCTATTTACAAATCTGAAGTTTAAATGCCTTGAATTTTTTTACTTTGCATTTCCTTTTTGCAATTTTTCTGAAATAATATTTAAAATCTGGAAGAATTGTGGTGGAAAAGAAAGGTGTTATAATTTCTTCCCTTATGGATTAAATGGCACAATGGAAAACTAGCTAATGGATTCACCCCATCTCCTCAAGGGCAGTGATTCACATTATAAATCCCCATCATGCAATAACTGCCACAGTTTTCAATGTACTGCCAAGAGTGAATCCAAACTGAGCTAGTATAGTACAGTAGGGGCGATTTATCCTTTCTCTACAAAGGGCGTTGCTTTTTCGGGGCATCGACAGGCCTTTGGAAATTATATGACAACTGCCTATCTAGGAATATCCTTGAATGGTTTTAATCACTCATCACTCGAGCCCCCTTTAAAGTAATGCCACTTTATACTGGCTGAAGCACTGTTGCAATGTTTGTTAAAGTCTGTTCTTCAGTACCCATCACCCAAGACTCCTGGGCATAAACCATAAAAAGAAAGGAAAGGGGGGGAAAGATTTCTAGGCAATTGCCAAGGAAGCTTTGGTGATGAATACAAGCATGCTTCATGATCCACTCACCTCTATAGAGAAAACTCCTTTGCAGGTTGCTCCCAGAGTGCTGCCTGCCACTCTGACCCTGCCAACATGCAAAAGTGCTGCCAGATGAACTTGGGCACAAATTCTGCCAAGGGCATTTCTTTAAAGGCCCTGGCTAGGCTTTCTTGGCCTTGAATTAAGCACAACCTTGAAGGACAAAGAAACAAACTGTTAGTTCTCCCTAAGTAGATGGCTTTTAGGATTTGGGCTTTGAAATACAACATTCTTCAAATCCCATGTAGGTGAGGATCTAAGATGTGAAATGATACCTTTGCAGGCTAAAGAGCAGTGAGCCCTTTTGACACTAAAAACAGAAACGTGTTGCAAAAGGCATTGTTGCTTATTGGCAAATAAATATATTCTAGTCCAGACAGTCAAATTTTCCCCCACAAAGTGGTTTGGTAAATATTTGATTGGCCTGATTTCCTCAAATCTGCAGTGCTCATTTTGATGGTACTCACTGACCTTTTACAGCAGGCTTTTTTGGTTATTTTAAGTATACTGATTTTTCGGAAATATCGTTGACCTCAAGAAGGTAAAGAAGTTGGCAGTGCCTTAATGTTAGCTGTCCTATCTCTACAGAAACCAGGTAGCAGAGGTGGCCAGTCTGAAAGATTTGTCATGGAGCATTGTTGGTGAACCACACCATGGAAACTTGGGAAGAGTGAATGATGATAAAACCTCTGTTATTTCTGTGTTCTTTGTCAGCCGCCTGTCATACCTTATAGTAGATATGATGCACAGATTTCAAAATATGATGCACAGATTTAAAAATATAGTTTCTGGGGTTTTCTGTTCTCATAAAATTATGTATCTGTTGGCATTTAAAGTCTCAGTTATAAGACAGTAGTGGTCCATATGCAAAAGACTGAATTTTGCAAAAGAAGAGAGTATGAAAAAAACAAGACAAAAAACTAAACACCAAACCACAAAACTTTAAATCATTGTTGCACCATTTTTTTCAAAACCAGAAGACTTGCAAGGAATAGTGATAATAAAAACTGGATTAATACTTTGCCTAGCTGAATTAAATATTCTAGTATCTTTCAAGGAGATACTTACATAAAATATTCTGTGAGCATCCTTTAAAAAAAGGGGAAAGCCCCACAGTAACTTGGTAAGCTATTTGGAAGTAATAATTTCTATTTTGCTCCTGATACCCTAACCATCTATAATTATTTTTTTTCTTGCTTACTTACAGCATTTATGGTATATGTATTTTATTATGTAAGCTGAACTTTGAACAACATTTAAGCACATCAATGGAATTAAATTCTCAAGTATTTTTAATATCATTTAGGTCAATTTTTTGCTGTATATATGAAGAAGATACTCAGAATCCATTAAAAAAACCCAACAACTTCTTTTTTCATAACTGCAATTCTATGGTAATAACTGCTTTTCTAGAGACAGAAGGTGAGGGGAGGCTGTGTAAATCTGTAAGGCTTAGCTAGGAAAACAGAGTCTCGGTTGCTACATGAGAGCAAGAGCATATGCAACAAGTAAATTTAAGATATAAATGAAAGTGACAAAAAGTGTGTATGTGTGTCTAAGTCTGATAACATGAGCTTGAGCCTGAATCTCAGCTACTTATTATGCCATTGGTATTAATTCCGGTGGGATCACTCATAAAAGCCGACATAATGGGTCCCCTTTAGAGCACGTTGAGTATTTGCAAGTCTTTCAGAGACTGTAAATAAATTTTTATGGCCAAAGTGTACATTTTAGTTCAGCTTTTGCCAAATATGTTTTTAGTCCCAACTAGTGTACATTTTAGTTCAACTATTGCCAAATATGTTTTTACTCCCAACTATGTTATTTGTATTCATTTTTTTAACAGTCTTTCTGTGTTAGTTTTACGGGTTAACTGTTACTTTAACGTTACATTTACAGTACCCAGGCAAATGCACTAGGTTAGCATTTCCTGCCTTCGGTCTGTTATCTTGACACACAAGCATAGTACAACAGCTGGTTTGTTCCTGGAGATGCTGAGGGGAGCTCTGTTCTCAGAGTGCTAAATTTCCTTCTCAGCTCTAGCTGCAGGGTCATTCAGCTTTCCAAGTGTCATTTTTTTCCCCGCAGCAAGACTCGGGGTTTATGATAATAATGCTGATAAGGCAGTCAGATGGGATAATCTCTGATTTGTGAAAGAAGGAGGGCAACTGAGAATGGGTGCAGATTGCTTTTGTGGCACAGTACCTTGTGTGTGTTTGGTATCGAGTTGCTGAAGTAACAGAATCAACAGCATTGCTGTGGCAAGCACATTTTGGCAGACACAGACACCTGTTAGCGCAATGGTTCATCCTCCCCCTCTCCTGCCCCAATCCTCTTGGGCAATCTTTTGGAATAGAAGTATCAATTCATTACAATATAAGAACAAAAATGCAGAAGTATCCTGATTGCAAAAGTATTCATAGAAAGAAAACATAATGATTTCTGGTCTTTATCAATTTAAATTGCTAACTCTAATAGTTTTGACCAACTCTGTAATGCAGAAAGATGGGCAGAACATTATGTTTCCTCTCCATCTAGGCAAACATCTTCAGAACACTTCCTAAGAAATTAATTGTATTCAAGCCAGACTTGCATGCTGCCATCCCACAGGAAATGGGTCAGCAATCCATTAAGATGCCATTAGATAATCTAATTTGGAACTTAATCTCTAAATTAACCATGCTCCATACTTGAAGCATACTTGAGAGAAAGAAAAAAAGTTCATGTTTGAATCGATAGGGGAGCCGAAGCGTGAAGAAGGCTGTTTGTTTTTTCTGTAGCTGTGGTCACGTCTCAAGCCGTCTGGTAACCAGGAGAAACCAGACATGATGTAATTGCAGATTGAACTTGAACTTCAGGGGCTTAGAATGGGGGAACAATGGACCATAGGAATCCATAATGTCCATTTTCCACATGATTATGTTTGGAGCTTTAAGTTAACTTTTATGGGAGAAGCAGCAAGAAATGCAGTGTGACCAAAATGAATGAGATGATCCAGAAGCAAGATGTTAAAGTAAAGAAAACAACTTCAGTAAAATTTTCTGAGCAGCACTGCAGATTCCAGCAGGATTAGAAAAGTTCCCGCTCTGCAGTGAACTGGTTGCCTGTTCTGAGAACTCTTTGTTCACTTAGGTAGGACAAACTTAATCTTATGTTTCCTGTCAGATGATTTTTGGCAGCACTGCTAGGGAAGGAGGAGCATATTACAGAGAATTCCCAAGTGTAAACTGAATCTTTAACCCCTTGGTTACTCCAGTTTTCTACTTCTTGATCATCTTACCTCCAATTGTTTCTTTTTAAGTAGTAAAAGTACACTATTGTTTGTTTGTTTTTTTATTGGTGCAGTTAGGATTATCTGCATTATTATTTAGTCATGTTAGTTTGATACATAAACTTTTAATCATATTTTTAAAAAGTGCTAAGGTAAAAAATCTAACAGTTTAACATTGGCAATGGTAATATTTGGCAAAAAAAAGCAATGTAGATGCGGAAAGTGAAGAGTTAGTTTTTCATAGGTGACCCAGTGGTCTCTGGTAGCCCAAGCCCAGGTTCTCCATGGCGGGGAGCCCTCCACTTGGTCATAGCCCTCTCTGTGCACGTGTGTGTTTGCAAACCTCCGTTAGCTCTGTCCCTGCACCAGACACTTGTGCATGCACGGTCCAGAGCACAGCGTGAACATGCATCAGTTTTCTGGGCCCTGCCTCTGCTGTGGATTCTCCTTGTTAGTGATGGGCTCTGGGGCCTCTTCCTGATCTTTCCTTACTTTTTTTTGTTACTCTATCACAGAAAGGGGTCTGCAGGGAATTAAATCAGTACCCTTAAAGCAGAATTCCCTTTTCCCTCCTCTGGGCGTAAACCAGAAAGTCTTTGCCTCCTCCATCTGCTAGATGGGTGGTATGTGCCTGCTAAACTGCAAAAGTCTTGCTAAATTAAGCTGAGATATACTTCATATATCTCTTGAAATAAATGCTCACCTTGGAGGTGAAATGTGGCAGCTGTTTAACTAGTTACCAGTTTAGAGTGGCAACAGAAGTACCACATCAAGTAGATGCCAGAGGGGTGGTTATTCTTTTGGCAGAAATACACAAGTGGGAATTTAGCCAGGGCACTGAGGTTAGCACGCTTGCGTTTCCAAAGTTCATACCATCGTAACAGCTTTAAAAGGTGATGTTCCCTGTACTTGTGTGGGCAAGCGCTTGCTTAGTGCAGAGACAGACAAACCTTGCTTGGCGGCTCGCTAGTGCCACTTCTCTGGACAGCAAACCGTTTCTGCCTTTTCTGTCCAATGGCATGATCTGATCTACCTTGTCTAAGCTAATGTGTTCATGCACAGAATAGTAAAGCTGCAAGAAGAAAATACTGTTCAGGTGTACTTTCTGAACGGTTAAATACTCTTACAGACTTCTGAAGAGTGATGGAAGTAAGATAGTAACTGTTGGAAAACAGGACTCTTAAAATCCTTCAGATTTACCCAGGTCTGATTGGATTTATTTTTTATTGTATTTAGTTAATTTTTTAACATAATTATACTCTTTATGTTATTACAACCTCCAAAGCGGACTGTATATACACATAATGTTAGTACTGCTTGTGGTCCATTCCAGTAATATTTTAATCAGAGGTTCTTGAAATAGCAATTACTAACTTTAAGAGGAAATCATGGCAGAAATCATGATTGAATTAACATGTGAAAACTGTAATGGAAACTGTAATGGAGAATGTTAACCCTGTAGGATGCTTGCAGAATTTTCCTTTGCTATTTTATTACATTTGTACAGATAAATACATTATACTTGCCATGGATAGAGAGGGAACTGATTAGTGTATAACACACATGATTGTCTAGTTATGGGGAGAGAAAATCGTTTCTGGTAGTGAAATTGTTTCTCGTAGAGGTATAAAGCTTTAAGGAAGATGATCCTGCAAATCATACTGTCTGAATCTCACAGCAATATCTGATGGTGCTTCTCATATAATTTTCTTCAAAACTTAGCTTAGAGTAGTGTTTTGGAGGTCTGACTTTGTATTCCAAGGAACAGGCGTTTATACTATAACCTGTGTCAGCGTGGGGCTCCGATTCCCTCAGGAGCAGTGAGCTGGAGAGTAGGGTAGACCTGCTTTACTCCACTCATGTGTACAAAGCTTTTTTATTAGGAGGAGAAGCCGCATGGGCAGAGGGACACCTCTTTAACTTCTTCTGCAAGGACAAGTGGCTCGCCTGTGTCCTGGGCAGTGGCAACAGTTTTGGCTTCCCCAGTGTTGAGGCACTTCATGAACAGAGACAGAGCATTGCCTCCGCTTTTGTGAAACTGAGGGCTGCAGGTTTGCCTGGGACTTACTCAAACTGCTGGATAACGTGGTGAAGGGAAGGGTGTTGTCTCCTTTTCCTGCTGTTGCCACCTGTGTGGGCCCCTGGGAAGAGTTTGCTTTGCGATCAGCAGTACCTGGCGCTTCTGCTGGGACACTCTGCAGAGAAACCATAGATGGTTTCCATGGCAGAAGCTAAACTCTGGGATGCTCACAGAGGTCCCTTCGGAACCGATTTGAGAATGCTGATGGGGGGCATTGCTCTTCTGGGCTGTCAGTCTGGCTTGGCTGCATGCAGGAGCACGGAGGAGCTACAAAGCAGGGTGTGGCTCATATGGTAGCTGAAAGTTCAATCAAATATACTGTAAATGTAATGCGGAATGTGGGAGTGCTGGCTAGATAGCCATACATATGCAGCTTAGCAAAGCCTGAGTTGTTATTCTGGATATTCTTTGTATCATAGCTGCTGTCAGAGCTTTGTGTGGTGGTTAGTGCTATTCACCTCAGTAACTTTCATTCAGGTTTCTGCTTTTGTCTGCAATAAACACTTGGCGCTGGTGTCAGGGCTGGGGTGGCCTGAGATGGAGTTACATCAGAGGGCAGCACAAGAAGGTTTGTTTCTGAAATACAAATGGAGCTCGTCAGCCCTGGAAGATCATGGCTTCGGAGGGGCTAGCAAAGCAAGGGGATGGCCCATCCCTCACGGCTGCCCAGTGGGTGCGTGCAGATCGGGGGGCTTCACCTCACCTTCAGAGCCACCGGGTTGAAGGGGGCCTGTGGCTGTCCTGGTGCCACTGGTGCTCTGGTGGGATCTGCGCAGCGTTAGCACAGGACATCTGTTGCTCCTTGAGGGTTCGTACGCAGCACCGATGACTTTGCTGCAATCTGCGCTTTTGTCGCGGTAGTAATGTAAGGTGGGAGGCTTGCGAGGTTTCAGTAAACACCTGCATCAGATCTCTAGATCATATGGCACCAACAGTCCCACTAGTCACTTGCTACAGCTTATTTTTATTGAGAACTTTCCACAAAATTAAGATCTCTGCCCTCTATATGAAGTAGTAGATAAGAAAGCTGCTATAAATAGTAATCTGTTCTTTATCAGTGCTGACTGCTTTCCTTTACACACCGTAGCCATTAGAAGGTTGTCAACTTTAAAACAAAAAGCTCACATGTATATGTATCCTACCACTGAAGTGCACTGTAAATCTTCAGAAAGATAACCTGGAAGCTGTGTACTTAACCTTTGCAACAGAGATTGTTTAAATACATATTGACCTCACACAAAATTTACATTCTTTTAGTTAGTGTTCTATTTTGTTTAAAGTCGCTAAACACTGTAAATCCTGTGTAACAGGACAGCAAAGAACTATGCACTGTAAAACATATATTCAGACAGATCCTGAGCAAACAAATCTGCTTAGTTTTTTTATTTTTATTTTTTATTGCTAGTTCCTATTTTTACACATCACTGTGCTTGGAAGCAATTTGCACTTTTTCTGTTATTTCAGAATTTACTTCTTAATATCACTGAAATCTGAGAGGAAGGAACAAAAAATGCATTTTAAGACAAATTGTGAAGGAAGATGAAGAATAAGTTGAAATAATTAAGCCTCTTAAATGAGGTTCCGGTATAGAATTTTTTTTTTAAACGTAATCTTTTCATCAGATCATATTGGACAGGTCTTTCAGGCAGAACTGGGTTTATGTCTGTGTGAATATTTCAGGAATTGCAGTATAACTGTGATTTTTTAATTACAAAAGGGTTATTTCTCCAAAAAATGAAATTATTTTATACATAATAGTCAACAGAATTTTAAAAAAGAAAGAAAAATATTTAATTGAACATATTGCCTGATCTTAGATTTTGAAAATATATCGAGATTTTTTTAGTTTCTGAAGAGGTTAAAATTCCTGAGCTTTTCAGATAACCTTCAAGAACATACCCAACTGGAAAAAAACACAACCCTATTGAATAATACTTGTACTTCACACATTTAAAATACATTAGGTTGTTCATTTTTCTTATATTTCTTTGAGGAAAAATAATAGTACTGCTCCCTTGAGAATTTGACCATCATTGGGACAAAGCAGGTCAGCAATTTTTTCCACTTTTTTTGTGTGTAAAATAGAACACCTGAAATTAGTTGTTAGGAATCAAAATAGTAAATTACCAGGTTTAGAGAGGTAAAGAGTATCAAACAGGAGTAAAAGACAGAAGATGTTTGCATGATTTTTGGTATAAAAGAGCTAAGGAACATGTCCCCTCGATTTCATTACATAAGCTGATCTCTTTCTTTAATGTTCATACAGCAGCAACTGAAAGGATCACATAAATCTGCTAAGTGAAATGTAGTTATTTTGTACACATTTAAGATAGATAAAAGGGTCTGTTTTCCTCTTTACACCCGAGGCCAAAGAAATGCGTTTACTCATCCAAAGAGATAGCAATGCGGAGGGGTGACCAAAGACAGGGAAGAAAACCTCCAGCATCCGTGGTCCAGAAAACGTGTTGGAGGTTTTAGTCTTCAGATGTGTTACCATGAAGCCTATGAGTCTAATCCCAATGTGTATTCCCAAGTAAGCTGTCGTGTTTGTGGAAACGCCTAGTGCGGAGAAAAACTCGATACGATGAGATGTGGAGGAAATGTGTCTTTGCACGCTGTGTGTCCAGTTCTGGTGTTAGTTGTTTGGCAATGGCTGCTCATATAATGATGCTGTTGTTCTTCTGAAAGAATTTGACAAGACTATCTCGAAAGTCCATTATTTCTGGCTTGCCAGAAACACGATTAAGGAAAAGCCTGCTCAAGGTCTGCTCTGGGTACTGAATAGAGACAACTGAGGTCTTTCTTTGAGTATCCAACTTGCAAGTACTGTTGGGTACAGTACCTGCTACTAGTTGGTTCCTGGTAAACATGTAAATGCCTTTGGGACTTTAGCTGCTTGGTGAGAGTGCTTTTGAGATGATGACTTAAGTTCCAGAGTCATTGAATTGCCTTTGAAAATATTTTCTTTCTCAGAAGTTTGTTGAAAAATTTATGGTACTTGCTGCTACCCTTGACTCATGGTTACCCTTGGCTGCAAGTGTTTGCTTGATTGGTCCCTGTGTTATCCAGTGTTACTTGGGCACTGATACCTTTTGGGAAAAATCCGTAAAGAAAGCAGGTTCTTTGAATATTAAAGGTCCTCTGTTCTCATGGGGACCAACACACCTCAGAGGCACATCTTGGGACTGAGAGTTTAAGAGCATAGCAAATTGCTCAGGAAGCTTAACCACTGAACCTTTATATTGTGTTCTTGAAAAGAACAAACCTGTTCGCTATAGTGTATTTCAGTAGTTCTTACATAACATCTGTGGTGCTATATAGGGTCACTTGTAGGGTTTAGTTGTGTCTGCTCTGTAAATTTGCATGTGAAATTTTGGAGGGCTTTTGTAAACAGGCCAGATAGTGTAAGACAGCAGTAATACTATTTGCAACTGAGATCAGCGCAATTAGTTTTCTTTCAGATAATCATACTTTCCCAAAGAAAACTGTAAAGTAGATCTCAAGTAATATTCACAAATTTGGTTTCTTATTTTATCTTAAGTGATGCTATTAATAGTGAATATTGACTTAACCCTGATTCAAATTCATTGTGTTCTAGTTTTTGCAACATGTTTAATTTATGTTTTGTTTTTTCTCTCTCTTTCTCTCTCTTTCCCCTTTTTAACAGTCCTGGTACCTGGGCTAGCTTGGTTCCTTTTCAAGTATCAAACAGGACACCGATCCTGCCAACAAATGTCCAAAATTATGGTTTGAACATAATTGGAGAGCCTTTCCTTCAAGCAGAAACAAGCAACTGAGGGAAAAAATAAAAAAGAAAAAAGAAAAGCAAAATTAGAAAAAAAGAAGAGAAGAGAGGACGAGAAAAGAAACTGAAGAAAGAAGAAGAAATAGACCAGCAATTGCAACTCTTACAATCACTAATTCCCTTATGGTTGAAACTGAAATGACATACAAAAGGGTCGATGATATTTCACTGAGGATAGAATGCAGCCCCTGCTAAGTAGCCTTTGTTATATGAAGTCCGCTGGGAAATAGATGTTCTGTCTCTGACAATATATTTTAACTGACTTTCTAGATGCCTTAATATTTGCATGATAAGCTAGTTTTATTGGTTTAGTATTCTTGTTGTTTACGCATGGGATCACTATTCCTGGTTATCTCACAAAACAAAGGCTAGGCAGCAGCAACAGAGCTGCAGGAGGACAAGGGCTGTGAGCCAGCCATTTTCTCAACACTCTGATTTCTAAATGTTTTAAAAATAAGCTCTGTAGCCTTTAGTTATCAGTATGGATTTATTAAACTTTGGCCCTTAATTCAGCCTTTTCTAGTGTGTTATACAGTTTGAAGTTTTCAATCAGTATGAACACACAGGCTCTATGGAAGAAATGCCTCTATGTAGGTATAAGTGTTATCTCCTCATGCAACAGTAAAAAAGAAAAGGAAAAAAGTGAACGTTTTCCCCACTAAAGAAACACTTACAGAGGCAAGTGCAATTTAAAAATCGTATCTAAGGGGTCATCACTATAAGTCCTTCAGCCCTTGGACTCTAAATTGAGGGGATTAAATATAGAAATAAAAATTACTTTGAACAAACTTATTTTTCCCCTCAGTTTTTGAGGGCATTAAAAGGCATTAAATCAAGACAAATCATGTCCTTGAGAAAAAGAAATCAATGGAAACACAGCACTTATGTGGTTTAGCTGCTGCCTCCACAGAGGGGTAGGATTTATTTATTTAAAGTTACTGGTTGCATCAAGAACCCATAGGGTTTACATGTTTCTGTAAAATCTGCATCATAGAGACAAAGAGAGAGGCAAATCCATGTCACAAAGGGCAATGCTTACCGTTTACAAACTGGTAATACCAGGATGGGGATATGTTGTATTTAAATAATGCACTCTTAATGTAAGTAGTTACAGGGTGCTGAAAACTTGCATGGTGCTTTCAGAAGTTAGCCTTGTTCAACAATTTTCACATATTGACAGAAATATAATGTGCATGGGCAGACATTTTGCCTCTATGTCTCTTTAAAAAAAATAATTAAAATACTCTTTCCAGTAATCCTAATTTGCACGAAGATATTATGTCCACATTACGTGCCTTGCCTTGAAATCTAAAAAATAGAAAAAAACAAAAAAAGAAAAAAAACCACACAAAAAAATACATCACTACACTTCTTTTGCTGCATTTATTATAATTTTAAATCTTTACCATTTTTATGACAAAATATTTTGTACTCCAGATGGGAAAAAAGTGTGACATCATGGATTTTTTAGACAGTTATACTTTTATCTCACATTTATAAAGCATATCATGGCTGTGTATAGTTGCCGCTTAAAAATTGTAATCGACCAGCAATATTTTCAGTATTTTGGTGTTTTTTCTATTAACCTTTCATGTTTTTCATCTTCCAATTAATATTGGGGGGAGGGGATACAAATTTATACGAATTATGCAATACCAAGTTTTGCCTATGTAGGTAGTGCTTTTAGCTGTATTGGTTATTATAGGTAAGTACACAGATTTAAAAGAAAAAAAAAATAATGTATGCTTTTTTTGTTTGTTTTAATTGACCAAAGTGGGTACTGCTATTTTTGCAGTGTGATGAGGTCCTTTTCTGTACTGAGAGGTGGACAGGGGATTTTTTTTTATACATACATATATATATATTCTGGGGTGGGTGGGGAGGATTTTTAACACTTTACAGTGTAGCTGTGAAGCAGTGCACCCTTAGCCAGGCAAGGGCTGCAAAGCGACTGTTCTGCCTACTGTGACAAACTTTCAAATCGGTTCCCTCTTTTTAACTTCCCACCTGGGGTGCAAGCTGAAATCATTTCTGGATTTAAAAAATAAATAATGAATTATGTTGGAGGCAGACTTGACTTGAGAAAATTGTTTTACTTTAACGTTTTTATTCTTGAGAAAGAGAGACAGACAGACAGACAGACGGAGAGAGAAAGGGGTCGAGACCCACAGTGAGATGAAGCCTTTTCCATTCTGGCAAAGTTACTGCATCCTAAAGTGTTCACAACAGAAAATGTTTTTAGCTCAGAATGACAAAGACAGTTGTTTTGTCTGGGAAATGCACGTACAAGGCCAAAATCTTTGCTGGCATATTTCCGTTGCTCTGCAGAGGATTTGCCTCTCTTAGTCTACTTGACTGGTAAATACTCTTTTTTTTTTTCCCTCTTCATCAAAACATTCTTTTTTCTTTTTTTCCCCAAGTTTGTTAACTCACAGCGTCTGAATTACAATTTTCAGCCTGCTCAGGCTGTGCCAGAGGTTTGCAGTGTCTTTTCGTACAGCAGGTCAGATGGAGAGCTCTGGACTGTTGGCGGGAAGGAGGTTCTCAATGCATGGAATTAGACTTTGATGTAAATAAAAGTGTACCTATCTCCAGTAAAATCACATTTTGCAGATCAGCAGTGGGCCTGTTGTTGGAGACCTCTTTTGCACCAGGGATCTTTGTGGTGTATGGCACAACACAGGGTGAATTTTTCTTAAAAGTAATCCTTTTATTAGGGCATAAACTGAGGAGGCTAGAGACTTGCAGATGTGGGATACCCTGGTGGGAAAATTCATCCCTTCCCGGTTGTCTGTGCATTTTGGAGGTTTTCCGACCCTGGAGCGGCCACAGAGATGCAGCTCCATGAGCAGTGGCCATCGAAGTCAGTCACTTCTGGCTGTGGTGGAGCCAGAATCCCCACGTCCCTGTCAGGCGGTACCTCTGTAGGCAGAGCCTCAATGGCTGCAGAGGCAGCAGCTGTAGAAAAGTGAATCCTTGAGGTTATCTATAGCTTAACTGAAAAAAAAAAAAAAAGAAAACCCTGCATAAACATTTAAGATATCAGAAGAAAGCTGAAATCAAATCTGTGTTGGTCTGTTTTCTGAGCCCTGTGATGAGTGTGTTCGTTCACTGAGCACATGGCTATCGAGATTACTGAGATGTGTTCAACCTGCCCAGAGCGCACCTCAGGCTCTGGCCTGGTAAAACAAAGTACGTGTTGTTGTTTCTGCACGCCGCTGATAGGGAGCAGTTCGGCAGCAGAGGGGTGTGCTGGGAGGCTGTCCTTGATCAGTGCTCTCAGCAAGGTGTCCCCCGTAAGATTTTAGTAGCACACCAGGATGAAACAGAAACAAATTCAGGCTTCAAAGTGCAATAGTCAAAATGATGATTGCTCTTGTAGGAAGACGGATGCCCTCAACAGAGTTTTTTTTTTTTTTTTTTGTCTGACCTCCTCTATGGAAAAAATTGAATTTAAAGATGGAAGATTTTAAAAAGCAAACTCCTTCCTTCCATGTGAATGAACTAGGTTGTTAAGCAACTGTGGGTTTTTTCCACCTGCCTCTCTAGCAGAAAAGCCTGTTTGGAAGAAAATGAATTTTTCATTTATTGCAGGTTTGGTTTTGGGTTGTGCTTTTTTTTTCAAGCTCAGCAGTCAAAAGATTAAGATAAGACTGAGAACTCAAATCCAGTCTCTGGCCTCCTCCTTCACCAGGAAGTGTATTCTGACTAAATCGAGCCACCCCGTTCTATGTGCACTGTTCTGCCTTGATTAAGTTGCTTTGCAGCCCTGGCCTCATGGCTGTGCCACTGAAGTGTGTTTCCCCGGGAGTGACATGAACGTCTGAGGCTTGACTAAGGGAAAAGAAAAAGGCAGTGAAGGAGACTGTACATAAAGACATGGCAAAAATATTAATTATAGCAATATAGTTGTGGGGTGATGTTCGGGTGGGCAGCTCCATTGAAAATATGTGAATGAATTTGTGAAGCTGCAAGTAGCGAGAAGAAAGGAGGATCTTCTGAATGAACCGCCTACCTTGTAGACAGTAATTTGTACACTGTATAGTTTTGTTAAGAATTTTTTTTTAATTAAAATACCCTTGTTTGTAAAGCTAACTTTTTAACAATTATAATGGAAATGCATATCATTTCCATTTTTAAAGTAAACAAGAATATTCCTTGTTTGGAAACTGGACTTGGGTTAAAACTCTCCAGTTTCTTAATTTATGTGTTAAAAAAAAAATCTGTCCATGTTAGGAGTTATTTCGCAGATTTCCTGTGCTTGAAAAGCATAGGTTACTAATCCTTTAAAAATGTAAATGGAGAAAAGTTATATTTTATGAAGGTTATTTTGTTGTATTTAGTATTGGAAAAGTTGGTTTTCAGAGCATTTCAAAATGTTGGAAGCACCACTGTCTTTTTATTAGTATATATGGCCTTTAGCAAAAGTTTTTGTGATTGTTACATGATGGTATTTAAGATTAGGTTCACAGAGCAATTCAGGCAGAGAACTAAAACAGTACCTACGTCTCACATAGCTGTGTCCTCAGGGAGCAGAATTCTGGATTTGCAACTTGTAGCTTCATAAGGACTTAATGAAAGAGATTGCACAAGGACATACTCAGCTGTGACACCAGAGTGTGTTCTGTACCTAAATCTAAATTATATTTACTGTGTGAGATTATGAAGGCTGCAAAAAGTTATCCCATATTCAGTGTACAGTGTTCACTTTTAATGAAATATCTCTCTAATGTTGCTGGCAGTAAGGCCCCAAGCATGACATCCAATAAGGTTTACATGATCCTGTCAAGGTCTTTTGTTAACATTAACCAGCTGCATGCTCCTGGACCTTTTTATTGGGTTTCTACAGAAAACTTAAAAAAAAAAAAAAAGAGTAAAATTGTATGCAGGTTAATCTAGTGAAACAGGAAAAGCTCAAAGCTGAGTGTTCTACTCCACGCTGAAGGAGCTGAAAACTGCCTCCTTCTTGTTTGCACTTTCTGCTAGTTCCCCAGTTTTTTTCTAATTCCTCAAAATTGTGTGGGTGTGGTGGAGCACTGCAGTTGGAAGATAACACGGACCACTGATTTTGCCCTTTAACCCTGCACAATGACCTTTGCATCAGCCAAACTTATTGCCATGACAACTCTTTGTACTGTTTCCATGCCACAGCTCTGTTGGTCACATTGTTAATAGTAAAGGGGACAAGTTGGATACGGTCAATTTTTACATTTTTTGTTGCAATTTTTTCTTCAATGGTTGTAAGTAGTTGTTTTTTTTATGATAAAAGGGTTCACTAGTTACTACTCTTTAGAAATATCTGTGTTGCAATTCAAATGTATGTTGAATTTGTGAAAAGGGCTTCAGTGCCACTAGCATCATAATATCCTAGAATAAGCCTTTGATACTTTTATTGCATGATACAGTAAAACAAAAGGTGGCCTAAATAAATGGGGAGCCGTGTGAGCTAGTGACACTAAAGCCAGTCTTTGTATTACTGTATTTTTGACAGAATGGTTTTGAAAACTGTGCTACAGGGACTGATGTGGCAAATGTATCTCTATATGCAGAAGGAAGTTTTTTAAGAAGTATGGCTTATTATGCATTCTTCATTGAGGGCATTGAAGTTGCATGGACTGATAAAAGTTGATGCAAAATGAGAAAGAAACAAAAACCAGCAAAATGTTTACCAAAAAACTCAAACAAATGAGCAGTGCCTGTTCAATTTCACAGTCTCTGTTGAGTTCAGTTGTAAATATGTTTCAGATAACGTTTTCTTCAAAAAAAAAAAAAAAATCTCTACAACATTGTAGAATGTGAGGGGTTCCTCAATCCCAGGCATAGGCTTCTCAAGAGCTGCATTAGATTATGTCTTCATCAAGCTGTTAATTTGTGCTTATATCATATAGAACTTCTAGTAAGCTGGGAAGAGGCACCCCATCTCAATGATATTTCTCTGAGAACAAGTTTTGTAGGGCTGTGTGTTTCTTTAGATACATTTAGTACAACTGTAGGTGACAAGTAGTCAGTTATTGCTTGCTAGCTACACACCAGGGTTGATCCATTTTAAAACTTTTGGCATTTTTCCCCATAGTGTAGGCCATAAATCCTGAAGGTTACATTTTAATTAAAAAGGAGGTGTGTACACAGTCTTTGTGTAATGAACCTTCACTAGTAGGATGCATTACAGTACAGCTACTTAATTTTGGAATAAGGGCCCTCTGGCATCAGACCTGTTTTTAGCCTGAGTGTTAACAAAGGTTTTTATTGTGCCTGGTTGGAGGATAATAATGTTCTTTTTGGTACTTTTTTTTAGGTTACAAATGAACTCAACTGCCACAAGTTTTAAACTGGTGTAAATCAAGCTTGACTTAATGTGATTGTTACTGTTATATCCAGCCTATACTGCTAGCAGCTGCTCATACTGCAGTCAATTACTGGAAGCGGATATATTTCCTATGCAAAAACTGTTTAAACAATAAAAATGAGCTATGCTACAGACCCTGGTCTTATGTTTTCTTTTCTAAGAGTCGTAATTAGTAATATCTTAGTGTCCTGGTTTTGCTTAAAACAGAACCAATTCTTTTTTAGTGAATCTTCGTTACAGCTAAGTTCTTGTAAGTAACTGCATTTTTCTGAAGTTGGCTGCACGTTTTACAGGCAGTGTCTGCTCCAGAGCTGGTAACACCTAATGCTTATAGTTTTGCTGAGCTAAAGGTAGCAATGGAATGCAGAAAAAGGTCCCTGTTTAGAATTATTACTATAGCAGCCAAGGTCACTGATAGACCTCTTAGGTTCTGCAAGTCAAGGGTCATACTTGCGGGGAGGGGCAGACAGGACAGGTGACCTGATATTGACCAGCGTGGTATTCTATGCCACGCATGTCATACTCAATTTAAAGCTGAGGCATTATGAGGGTCTCACTCTCTTCATCCATGGCCAGCTTCTGAAGAGGACCCTGCTCCTTGTCCTGCCTGTGATCATGATCCGTATTCCAATCTGTGCATTCCTGAGTCTAGTTCCCATCTACTGTGGAGTCCAGTCTTGGACTGCCTGGTGCCTGCCCAGCACCCACGCGGCACCCAACTCCGGGAAACTTGGTATCAGTTTTCTGTATTTTGCCTTATTTATTTTATTATTAATATTAACAGTGTTATTAGTAGAGCTGTTTTAAATTCAATTTGTCAGTCTCTCTCCCTTTTCCTCCTTTTCCCTTCCCCCGGTGGGAGGGTGGGGATTAACAGAGAGCATCTGCCACTCTGGCCATTGCCGCACTGCTCCAAACCGTGACACTTAGAAACTAACCTTAAACCTTGTACCTTGATAACACGGCACAGCTCATGGAGTTCTGTGTATACTTAGTTTAGATTTAACATATTTGTTTGCATACATTTTGGCGTAGGTGTTTGTCGTGGTTTAACCCCGCAGCCAGCAGCTAGGGCCAAGCACCCACTCGCTTTCCGCGCCCCCCAGACCCTCCGCAGTGGGATGAGCAGGAGAATGGACAACAGGTGAAAGTCATGGGTTGAGATAAAGACAGTTTAATAAGACAAAAAAGGAAGGAATAAATAATAATAATAAAGAATATACAAAACAAGAGATACACAATACCATTTTCTCACCGCCCAATGACTGACTGCACAGTCAGTCCCTGAGCAGTGATTGCAGAACGCGTGGATTTTATGGATTTCACTGAACTCACAGAAAAGGATCGAACTCAGGGAAAAAGGTTTTCTGCCCTACAGCCAACCCCCATTTACATACTGAGCATAATGTCATAAGTACGGAATATCCCTTCGGTCAGCTGGGGTTGGCTGTCCCAGCCATGTCCCCACCCAACTTCTTGTGCACCCCCAACTTCTCACTGGTGGGGTGGGGTGAGAAGCAGGAAAATTCTTAGCTATGTAAGCACTGCTCAGCAGTAATGGAAACATCTCTGTACTATCAACATGGTTTTCAGCACAAGCACAAAGCATAGCCCTGTACCAGCTACTATGAAGAAAACCAACTTTACCCCAGCCAAAACCAGCACATAGTTGCACTGAAAAAGGAGGAGAACAGAAAAAGAAGGAGATATAATTGGGTAATCACCTCAATTTAAAAGTTTGTATTTAGTTTTCATTATCAAGTTTTACCAGCCCTAATAAATATACAGGTGATCTGAACTGCATCTCCTGTGATTGAGCATGATAGCAGAAGGCTGGGAGACCTCTGTTTTCTTTCAACGTTACTGACTTGTGACAGAGAGTTAAATCTTTGATTTCTTAACAGGCTTCATGATAACATTTTCATTAAATAGAGACAGCAAGGTCCAATCTTCCCAAAATTCTTCCTGAATTCAGGAACCTTTGTTTTGGGTCAAGGTCTTTGAACTCTAGAAAAGAAGAACGCTTTTTCATAAGTGTGAATTAGGTATATACATAGGATGTTCCATTCGGCTCACATTCCTGGAAATAAATTGATTTCTTCTTATACCATTAAGGATCCATAAACCATCAGCAACAGTCAGCAAGAAGCATGAATACGCTCAAGAAATGACTGGCTGGGTCCTCAATTTTTGCCCCACAGTGAAGCTAAACAACTCTCCATCTACTTCGATAAAAATACTCTGCAGGTTCTAGAGCATAAGTTTTATCCAGTTTCAACCATTAGTGTGAAAAATGCAAAATGGTTTGTTATTTTTCCCCACTGGTTTGTTTACACAAAGACAATTTGTTTATTAAATGGACTAGTTTTTCTGTGAAAGGCCCTTTGTTGTATGTGTGTGTCTCCAAAACAAATTGTCAGGCACTGAAAAGTTAGGACGTTCTACCAATTTGTCCTGCTAGAATTTCCTTGAAAACTGTGATTTGGACATGTTGTGTAAATGATATTAAGGACTTTGGTTTCCATGTCTAAAACTCCAAATTGGAAAACTTTCCTGCACAACCCTTAGATGCTTAAATTCATTCCTGCCTCCCTTTTCTGATAAGGAAATTCCCTTCTTCTCCAGCCACTCTGCAGCCCCCTGCAAAGCAGTCCGCTGCTGTATGCAATGCAGCAGAATCCTGCAGCAAGCTTCCTACATGACTTTGATCCTCCACTCCATGCACGCCAGCTGCACAGCGGCACTGATGCCAATAGTTCAGGAGGAGGAATGGCAGCTGCCTGCATTTATTCGTGCTGCTAGTGCCAAAGCTAGGACTGCAATGCCATGCTTAAGATATGCAAGGTAGTGCCCTACAACCCCAAGGTGTAAGGAGCAGGAAGGAGTGCATGCAAAGAAGACCATGACTTGCAACTTCATGGTGAAGGCATGCTGAGGTGGAGAAGACCCTGGCTCAACCCTTTCTGCTTTCCTATTTGCTAGGTTTTTTTTGTTTTGTTTTTTTAAAAGAAATGGATAAACAATGCGTAGGCTGGTGTTCAATGTCTTTTTTTTTAACTCCAGTGTTATTTTTGTGTGTTTTCTCATGAGTTTAAAAATTACTATTGGAAAAGAACTGAAATTCTGACACCAGATCCAAACACATGCGCAAGCAGCAAGGTAGAAATGTGCAGTGCCACCTCACAGTTCTTTGTCACTTACTTAAGTAAATGAAGTTGTTAAGTTGTCTTTGCTGTGTGGGGGCTTCTTTTTGAATGTTATTTTTCTTTCTATTCCGGTTACCGACATAAATTTGTACATTATAGCTGTTGCTTAATCAAGTTCAGTCTCAGCTTCTTGCTTGAGAGCCTGAGCCCATGTGCATCTGTTTCCTTGGGGATGAAGGCGCTGAGTGTTAGGGGACCCTTAGTTTTAAAACCTTTGGTATTTAGCCACCTGAATCGGAGTCACATCCATGAGTGTTTATGAACAGAAAAAGGTTGTTGGATGCTCAGGACTGAACCAAGTTTTGTCTGTACTTCTCTGGAGGGAACAAAGGCTCATCAATACTGCACAGGTAACTCCCCTTCCCACATATCCACTTAAAAGAACAGCAGCCTAAAGTGTTTCTGGTAAGGTAACTACAGGATTGTTTTACAGATAGGGTGTATAAGTCACCCTCAGGAATGGCTGAACAGTTCATACTGAGACTTAACGGAGAGCGGTCTAAGGCAAACTGTTGGAATTGTGGGTCAAGATTTGACAGATGGAAGCAGGATCTAGCAAAGGGAACTTCTTTAAAACAGCTGTCCTACTTCTGCCTCACAAAATCTTCTTCAGAGCATTCACTCATGGTTTCTTTAAGGTGCTTATTGGCATGAGATCAGCCAGTATTACCAAGGCCATTACCCACAAACGTCGATTGACTGAGATGCTGAGAGCTGTGAAGATCTGGCCAAAGCTGTGCAAGGATTCAAGGATATTTTGAACTCAAGTTACGTTTTATGATATTCACCATTACATAGTACTACAGTCCACTTTTCTTACTCTGTCCAGAGCATGTTCTCCAGATTAAGACAGGAATGAACAAAGTTGCAGGATCTTACTTGCAACATATGAAGCTCTAAGAAATGTGGGAGGTGGTGACAACACCAGTGGTCCTTCATCTCAAGCTTGACTTGCAGTTGGCCTCTGCACATGCTGTTATGATGATACTTTAACAGAACCTGCTGCTCAAAAATAAGGGAGAGGGTGGCAGGGAGGGGAGCCTGCTCCCCTAGGTGGTTGATCTGATGCCACTGGAGTCCATCGATAGAAATCCCTCAGCTGATTTTTAACAAGGATTGGATCAGGCCTACGTCACTGGCAAGGCCCCTTAATTTAGGTGAATATGGATTTCCAGATCTTAACCTGTGGTTTGGGTTCTTTTTCCATAAAGTGGATGCCTTAGGGTGAACAGAGGTGTTCAAAGCAGAACATAACTGTTTCTGCTCGCTAAGGTGATGCTCACTTCTTCAGTAATGGTCTCCATTTAGCGGCACTGCAGGCTGCCAAAACTAGCACGCATTGCTGTGGGCAGACAAGCCAGGAAGCCTGATACACAGCAAGACTGGGGCAGGGATAAAGAAATCTATCTCCCCAGAACTGACAAGTCAAGCACTGCAGCACTGTGAAGCTGGGACTATATGAATTGTAAGCAGCTGTCTTTTCAATTTTCAAAAACTCCCTGATCAGATAATTACTGATGTTTCAAGAAACAAATGGTGCCCCCAGTTAGATCACTGAAATGCCTTTGAATGCAATGAGGTCACCCAAGGGTAAGTGGGGGCTTTATTACTGAAACACTTTTCAGACATAATTCTGTTTGTAAAACACCTCTCTCCCCCAAATTATATGAGATTGAAATCCTTCCTCAGTGTATTTTTCTGCTGCAGTATATTGAAAAATGTCACAGTAACTTACAGTGGATTTGTTTCACAGCCCAGAAAACTTGTGAAAACCCTCAGAGGTTGAGTATATTTTTCTGTAAGGTGGAGACAAAAATACAAAGTTAAGAGAGATTTTTTTTTTTTCTTAGCTCACTTGATCTCCTTTCATGCCCCTCAGCCCCTTTAAAATAATGTGATGTGAGAATTCACTTTGTATGTAATACCTGAAATGCCTAATGTATGCTATTTTATTTCGATTTTAAACAGGAGACGAGGGCACACACAACAATAACCATAAAATACACTTAGTGGTAAGAAAACAAACTGAATATAACATGGAGCCTCCTCAAGTCATGAAGTCAAGTTTTTTAAAGGTTTTTTTGGAGAGTAACGAACATGACAGAGCTCAGCATCAGAGTGAGCATCAGCACAGTGTGGAACTTCCTATTAATTTCCTGTAAACTATTCAGAACTGTCTGTGAAGTCGTATACCTGAGTTTGTCTACACCATGTAAACAAAAATGTGAATAGAATCTTCCAGGTTTCTTGTGGCTAGAGCTACAGTGACTGAAATATAGCATGTAAATTGCCCTGGAGTCTTCTTGGTACCAGAGCAGGTAGAGCTTAGCAGGTTGCACATTGGTATTAAATGGCATTACTGGGATTAAAAGTGGGTTAAGATTACTAGTGGATCAGCTATATCAGCATGTAGACACAAACACACCGACCATTTCTCAGAGTGCTAAATTTGGATTCATAATGAGGTTTAGCACACAATAGCCTGCCTGTAAGAGAGCTGACTTGTGCTTATTTATGTTCTACAGTGACATGAGCATTGAATTTCTAAGCCAGGAGTCAGACCAGTTTCCACTGCGAAATAAAAAAGAGATACCTGTGATTATATGATTCCATCAGCTTCCCTGCTGAGCTTATGCCAGTAGTTCAGAACATTTTTTTACTGACTTGGTATAATATTCAGACTCTCCTGCAGCTCCTTGCTTCATGCACCAGTCTAACTTTGCACTGAGCTTCCTGGTGTATTACCCAAAGCTTCAGGTTTGTAGCAAGGATTTTTTTTTTACCCACTTTCTCCTCACACTGTTACTGTTAATCCTTATGTCCAGAGCTTTCTCCCTTACAGCCATCTATAAAGATATTGGGTTTTTCCATTTATGAAGAAAAAAATCTTCCACTGTTTTCTGCTTCTGAAGATTTATTAAGATTTCACAGTGCCTCTCTGGCCATATAAATGGTTTTCAGTTATATGTTCTTCTGCCTCAGAGAAACTTTCTGTAAAATACAAACAAAACCTCTCAAATTGTCCCCTGTATTGCCAGAATAAGTTGTGAACACCCAGACAAGTGAGAAAATAAACAGTTTTGGAAAAACACAAAGCCAAGCAAAAGTAGACTGAGAAATTTCCAGAAGTAAAAGAATGCTCAAAAACTTCTGGATTTTAGGGTCATTTATAAAATGTGAATGAATGAGTAGATTTTTCCATCATCCTAGCTTCTGGAGCAGACCTTCATATCAACACAATGTCCTTGACCAGCACTTGAGTCCTAGCTGTGCCTTGAGTGCTGTGGTGAGCCAAGACCATGCTCTAGACTTCGGAGTTTTCACAAGTTAGAAGTATTAATATGTGGACCCAGGATGAGCTAAGGCACTTTGGAGAATGTAAAAGTGAGGTAAGCCAGTCATGCAAAAGTAGCTGCAAACAGATGGTCACCTGTTAGACCACCTTTATTTAGTGCCTTCTGGGCATGTTGTGCTAGCATCACACAAGATGGAATCTCCCATTATGTCTACCAAGCTAGTTCTGCTCAGGAGCAGTCAGCAGCAAGAGTCATAGGGTGCTGGCAAGCCCAGATTGGTGTATCGTTACGAAGCTTTCACAGCAACTGCTGTGGATGGTGTGTTCCTCTAGGCTGGTGGCTTTCAATCTGTGGCCACAAAAAACCCTAAGGTTCTTGGAATATGTCTGCAGGGGCTGTGAAAGGCAATTATGGAATGAAAACTCACTGTCAGCAGGCTCCAATTAAATATACAATGCCCATTAGACAAAGTTTAGTGTTCGCAAACTGAGAAAAGTGATTTCCACATATTCAGTGTTTTCTTAAAGAGTGGAATAAGGAAGGTAAAGAGAATGGTACACTTATGGCCTTTTAGTAACTAGTTTTCATGTCACACTATTTGGTTTTGAAGGAGATGTGGGAGACCTCTTCTGAGCATTTTTTAAGCTTTATAACACTTCTTCAGGCCTGTGAGGTTTCATGCAAGGAATAATGTGAGGAACAGAAATCCCTGCTATCTTACAAAAATACAAGTTAATATCAATATACCACCTCCGGCCGTATTTGGGAAATGCACATCAGAAACGCGGAACTGCGCATCCTCCGATATGCGCTCCCTGTCTTGGGTTACCTTGTTGCAGTCTGCGGTTGCTGGGCAGACCCCCAAGTGCGGGTGGGCACCATCCTGGCCACTCCGGACAGCCATTTGAAGGACTGCCCTGTGGCTGAGGCAACTATTTTAGCTCAATATTTGAGGTCTTAGTGCATATTAACCCTTTCAGTCTCTGACAGGTCCACTTCTTTAGCTTATAGGAACTTAAGTAGGTGACTGCAGAACCCCCAGCCTTCACTGAGGTCTCTAGGTGTTCTCATTAATAAAAGTAAGAAACTATTATTACAAACTCAGTCCACATTTCCAGAAGAAGTAGATTTTGGTGCCTTCTAACACAGGTTGTTTTCACTCAACTGGATGCAGACGACCAGTGTTTTCTCTGTACATGGAAGTCACTTGGCTATGTGAAGAGTTTTGCTAGACCTTGAATCCTTCAATCTAGAGTTTTCTAGCTTGAATGAAGGCATTAAACCCACTTCTCAGGGCAAAGCTTCCTTGCAAGACAGAAACCTTGCAAAGAATGAGAACATTTACTGGTTTGCATTGGCTCCTAGTACTAGTCTTCTTTGTTGTTACTGAAATACTTAGAATTGTCTAACTTCCCAGAGCTTGTCTTTGATTAAGCAGAAGGTCTGGCCTAGGTTAGAAATAAATATAAGGATATGATTTCCAGTAATGTCATTACCTTAGCAATTGTAGGAACAAAGGAAATATTGGTGACTTGTACCTCAAAACCAGAGGCTATAGATTTTACATTGCTAAAAATATAGCATTAGATTGCATTTTACTGCTGAAACTGCCTCTCTGGAGAGGAACTGGGGAAGTGCAAAATTGCACCAGTGAAGACAACTTTAACTGACTTACTTACCAAGTTTGATACTTAGGAAAAAGATAAAAATTTCCCTGAAAAGTACATTACTCCATATATGGGTTCTGTACCTGGGAGTATAGGGCTGAGCTGCCTGATCCAATATAAACAATGCATTGTCTCCACAGTAGGATGCCAGAAACAGTGAACTTCACACGCAGGAACAGTGGGAGAATAGAAAAAGTTCCCAAAGTTGAGCGTTTAATTAAAATTTGTTGACTTCATATCGATTTACTGTTTTCACCTTTTGTATTAAATTCTTTCTTTCTCTTCATCTATTTCAGTGATGTCGATATACTAATGGGCAAAAGTATTCTTCAGCTGGAGGAAATGTTATCAAATTACATAATTGTTGACATTTCTTCACACATTTTTTGTGATCGTCATGATTCTGTTACCATTTTGATGATACTTTCAGAACCCGGGTGAAAAGCCTTTACTCATTTGCCATAAGTCTGTGCTGCTGCATAACATAATGAAAAACATTCTCCGAAGTATGGCTTCACTGAAAGTGATCAGAATAAAAAAGCTGAAGAGATGTACCTCTGTAAGCAAGGCAGCTCACAAGCAAATGTGAACCAACTTTAAAATAAAACAAGTGTCCCACAGAACGTTGTCTCATGTTGCATCTGAACACTGTTCCAAGAGAACAACAGAAGTGACCTATTGAACAAGTCTGCAGGGCAGACACTATAAGATGCAGATATGAACTGCTGTCAATAAAGTGCAGGAATGCACTGTTGGATTATAGCCTGATTTGCCATTTTGCACAGATCAAGGAAGATGGGGGGAGCACTCATGTTGGTCTTCCCTGATGATTCTCTATTGTTCTGCTGTCAAAAACCACACCTTTCCCACTTAAACAAAACCTTTCTCTTGTCACCAGCCCTTCCATTTAGTAGTATTTTGTTTCTCTTTAATTTTTTGGGAACCGATACCTTAGGGCTGTTTCATTGTTTATTCATTCAGTTGTCTGTCATCATGATTGATACAGTTTATTGCCTGACTGAACATTTATCTTCTATAAATGTTTATCAACATCTAAGGGCTGCAGAGAAAAACAAAATGTACCAAGTTATGGGATTTCTACCTGAATATGTCTGAAGCTTGAAGTGTTCCTAAGACAGATGAGACAGACTGAAGTTGTTGTGCTGTTCTTTATATTCTCCACCATCTGTTGACTCTATTTGTCTGCTAGGTTTAGAAACTACTTTTTTTTTTCCTTTCTTTTCTTCCATCAGTTAGGTACATGTACTGTACCTGACTCAGTGAATTCTAGATCCTCAGGCAGGGACTCTGGGCACTACTTTAATACTCCTGGAAATATTAATAATAATAGGAAAGACTGGTCTAAAACTTTTGAGGGAGACAGCTCATACACAAAAGAATAGAATGAGATTATTTTAACACAAAGTTTCATTTGTAACATCTGGAAGACCAGAATAAAATGCAGGCTCATTTACCCAGTGTGGGTCATATTTATCACCCAGCTGCTCCAGGATAATTGGAGGTTTCCTACATGGTCAAGCCATACACAAGTTTTTGAGAATGCGGCTCTTATTTTTTATTATTTTTTATTCTGAGGGAGGAAAGGAGAGATCTATTTACCAAATACGAAGTTAGTATCAAGTCAAACTAAATTGTTTTGAAGTCCCAAGCCATGACTGGTAGTAAAAGGTCTGTGTTTTTGGACTTAACCAGCAAATTTTAGCAGAGTGTCTAGAATATGAATTGGGTATTTAATGATCTTATGACCTTCTACGCGTTTAGGTGTGGTAGGAAGTACATCTCTGGGAAACAGTTTTCAAAACCATAAGCTCAACATGACTTGTAGAAATTAAAATGAGATTGCCTCTTTATCCTTCTTATACTGCTGTGCTTCCTCTACCTATCTGGTTTCCACTTATGTGACCAGGAGAAGATGTTGATCTCTTTCTGAAGGTTTGGTGTAGAAGAAGATTCTCAACTGAGTGGGAAATTTGAGCTGGGGGAAGTCCTATCTCTAAGTTATGGAATCAACCATCATTCTTAAAGGATTAATTGGCAGATTATGGATTTGATAAAAACTATAAATAAGGCAATACGAATTCATAAATGCTAAAAGGGAGTTGGTGCCTAGATCAATAGAACATAGAACAATAGAACAGAAAAACCTAGCATTTCTGAAAATAAGTAAGAAGTGCCTTTAGTCACTATTGAACAAGTTGCTGCCATTCTCTAGTCTGTTCAGAATCTACGTCGTTAATTGTGAAGGGATTTGTATTGTGCACTAGTTCAGAATTTGTTGAATCATAATTACATGCAGATGATGTGCTCAGAGCCAAGTGCTACCCCATCTCTTGTTATTAACATGTCTAACATGAGTTGCATCTTCTGTTGCTGTAACAAATTAAATCTCCTCATTTGCTCGATCTTTTGTTACCTTACAAGATATTTGTCTTCTGATTAGGTTTGTGGTGACCTGGCTTGCCTTTTTCTCCTACTGATCAACTAATTTATCCAGCACCGAACAGTAAGATATTTAGTTGTAGTCTGACCCTTTTTATAGTGACATTGCAAGACTTTTTTTCTGACTTGAGCACTTTCATGAATAATTGTAGCATTTCGATCCTCTCAAGTGGAAATAAAAGCATCTGACATATCTTCTTTTCTGTGATGAATTTGAATGATGTGTTTCAAAAAAAGCCAGGAAAAAGAGAAAAAAAGAGGGAAAAAAAGAAAGGAAAGCAAAGAGAATGTTTACATAGTCTTCTGATTTCTTAAGGCAGTTGAAACCATTTATTAAATAGCTGCAAAACCCAGGCTGCCTGCAAAGAAAGAGAAGGCTTTGCATAAAATCTCATCTCACTTTAGTGGGGAAGGGGAGCTGTCTGCTGAAAAATGGACAAAAAGGGAGAGATGTAACATGACAAAAATATAGAGAGAAATGAAAGATATTAAGGAAAGTAGCATCGTTGTCTCAGAATAAGAAGCAGCCCGAATACGTTAGGAACAAAGAAACCCTTGCAGTGAAACATGGCCATTATGAAATGGAGATAGCAAAAGTTTTATAATGATGCTCAGAAGACAGAATGGTTCCAGAGAAGTGCTCTATTAAAGGTGTTCCTGTTTGGAAAGATGCAGAATAAAGTCCCTGTATCTCATAACGATGCTGACATGCTTATCAGTTCTTTACTCAGGAAGAAGACACCACTTGCAAAAGCCACTGGCTAGATAGCATACAGGGCCATAAAGGGGTTCTCAAAGAGAGTCAAAGGGTATTTATATCTGCAAATATATGCAATAAAAAATATTAAGCACTGAGGCAGTTCCAAAAGCCTGTAAAGGTGTTACAGTTTGAATGGCTAGTTTGGTAGGTTGAAAAGAACTATTATTTCTTAAAGAGTAGTGAGAACTGAAAAAACCCAGCCAAGGTAATGTTATAAAGGAGGCTGAAACTAACAGCAAAAGATTCTGGCAAATAAAATCAGAACAAACAAGTCAAGAAGCTGGACTACAGCACATATTAAGTGCAAGAAATACTGAACGTTATAGCAGCAATGGCTTTCAAAAAGTTTGATAGATGCAAAAAGCAACATAGCCAGCTTGAGCCCTGAAGCAACATGGGATAAAGAGGTGAGTGAGCCCTTTTACCTGACCTATGAGTGGTCAAAGCTGTGGCTTTTACATGTCTCTGCAATGATAGGGAAAGCCACACTGTTGTCCTGTAATAGTTCAAAGGTGGCCTTCTAAAATAAAAAAAAATCTTGGAGGAAGAAAGATTTTATATACTTAGAATTCAGGAAAAAGCATTATGTGGGAAATTTAGAGAGCTTGGCCTGTTTTGTTTATTAAATATATATGATAAAAAATAGTAGGAAATTGTCTATAAGATAAAGCTGGGCAACATAAATAGAAAAAATAGACAGATTTTAAAAATATAGATGTTACTAATAAGCAGCCAAAAGAGATGGTAGGTGCTTCAACTCTTGTCTTCAAGTAAAATATTAATCTTTTCTTGAAGCTGTTTTTCCATCAAATGCAAAAATTATATTCATAGCAAAGCAGGAATACCTGGATAACATTAACTATCGTAATTGGAGTTCAAGCCAGCCTGATGCCACAATGTGTTGCTTAGCGCCTTTGGTTGATGTCTGTTTGTGGACAAGTAATGTTTGAATTCCTTCTGCTATCGTCTCTCTGTGTTGCTGCTGAGGACTGACTGACGGACTGATAAGAACATACGAAAGAACAGGCAAACATGGTAACAGTAGAAGTGATACAAGCAGCAATTATTTTGAGGTTTACTTTCTAGACCATTTAATTCTATGTACAAATAAAAAGTCCTTGGTTTTGAAACTAAACGGACTGATGGATATTGAACTCTACCTTTCATTTTCAAGATGAACTGTGCATTTTAAAAGCACAGAACAACGTGGCACACATTGTTACTGAACTTATTAGCTGGATGCTTTGCAAAGCTTCCTGCATATCATAGCATCATAGAACAGCTTGGACTGGAAGGGACATTTAACCATCTAGTCCAATCCCTCTGCAGTAAGCAGGGACATCTTCAACTAGATCACGTTGCTCAAAGTCCCATCCAACCTGACCTTGAATGTTTCCAGGAACGGGGCATCTGTCACTTCTCTGGGCAACAAGTTCCGGTGTTTCACAACCTTCATTGTAAAGAGTTTCTCCCTTATATCTAGCCTAAATCTATCCTCTTTTAGTTTTAAACCATTACTCCCTGTCCTATTGCAACATGCCCTGCTAAAAATCCTGTCCTCATCATTCTAATAAGCCTTTCTAAGTACTGAAAGGCCACAAGAAGGTGTCTCCCTGAGCCTTTTCTTCTCCAGGCTGAACAGCCCCAGCTATCTCAGCCCTTCCCCATAAGAGAGGTGTTCCACCCCTCTGAAAATTTTTGTGGCTCTCCTCTGGACCCCCTGGAACAGGTCCATATCTTTCCCGTGCTAAGGGCTCCAGAGCTGGAAGCAGGACTGCAGGTGAGGTCTCACCAGAAAGGAGCAGAGGCGCACAGTCACCTCTCTCAATCTGCTGGCCACGCTTATTTTGGTGCAGCCCAGGATATGATTGGCTTTCTGGGCTGCAAGCGCATGCTGTCAGATTGTGCTGAGCTTCTCATTGAGTACCTCCAAGTCCTTCTCGGCAGGGCTACTCTCAATCTCTTAATCCCCCAGCCTGTATTGATATTGGGGATTGCCCAAACCCATGTGCAGGACTTTGCACTTGGCCTTGTTGAACCGCATGATGTTCACATGGACCTATTTCTTCAACTTGTCTAGGTCCCTCTGTATGGTATCCTGTCCCCGATGTGTCGACTGCACCACTCAGCTTGGTGTTGTCTGCAAGCATGTGAAGGTGCACTTGATCCCACTGTCTCTGTCATGGATGAAAACATTAAACAGTACTGGTCCCAGTATGGACCCCTGAGGTCCATAGACCACTTGTCACTGAACTCCATCTGGACATTGACCAGTTGACCACTACTCTCTGGATGTAACTATCCAGCCAATTGCTTATCCACTGAACAGTCCACCCATCAAATCCATCTCTCTCCAAGTTAGAGAGAAGAATGGTGTGGAGGACTGTGTAAAAGGCCTTACAGGAGTCCAGATAGATGACATCCATAGCTCTTCCCTTGTCCACTGATGTAGTTGCTCCACCATAGAGGGCCACTAGGTTGGTCAGGCAGGACTTGTCCTTGGTGAAGCTATGCTGGCTGTCTCGAATCACGTCCCTGTCCTTCATGTGTCGTCTAGGGCAAGCTGTTCCATGATCTTCCCAGGTACATGTCAGGAGTTCCCAGGGTCTTCCTTTGTCCTCTTTTTAAAAATGGGTGCAATGTTTCCCTTTTTCCAGTCACCAGGCACTTCACCTGACTGCCATGACCTTTCAAATATCATGGGGAGTAGCTTGGCAACTAGAGTAGCCAATTCCCTCAGGACTCTGGGATGCATCTCATCAGGTCCCATAGACTTGTGTATGTTCAGGTTCCCCAGGTGGTCACAAGCTTGATCTTCTCTTGTAGTGGGAGGGACTTTGCTCCCCGAGTCCCTGCCATGAGGTCCATCCACTTGAGAGGTGTGGGAAGAGAGATTACCATTGCAGACTAAGGCAAAAATGTTGTTGAGTACCTCAGCCTCGTCTGTTGCTACCAGTTTGCCAGTCTTGCTCCTCAGAAGCGGTATATTTCTTTGACCTTCCTTTTCTGGCTGACGTACCTATAGATCCCCTTCTTATTAGCCTTTGCGTCCCTGGCCAAGTTCAGCTCCAGCTGCACCTTGGCCTTCCTGACCCCATCCCTACACAACCAGGCAGTGTCCCTACGCTCTTCCCAGGATGCCTGTCCCTGCTTCCATTGCCTGTGCAGTTCCCCCTTGCTCTGTAGTTTGACCAGCAGGTCTCGACTCAGCCATGCCAGTCTCTTGCCTGCCTTTCCTGATTTCTTACACCTGGGGACTGAGAGCTCTTGTGCACTATTGAATGCCTCCTTAAAGATCTGCCAGCTCTGTTCTGCCCCCTTGTCCCTGAGGGCAGATTCCCAGGGGGTCTTGCTGACTAACTCCTTGAAGAGGTGGAAGCTTTCGTTCCTCAAATTCAGGGTCCTGCCTTTACTCTTCACCTGACCCATATCCTTTGGGACCGTGAACTCCACCAGTGCGTTAGCACTGCAGCCTAGGCTGCCTCCAATCTTGACATCACCGATTATCTCACTTTCATTGGTGACCAACAGGTCCAGTATTGCATTCCCTCTGGTTTATCCAAGTTTAGTTTTAAAATGCTGGTTTCTGTTTGAGAGATTCCCACATTTTTTGTCTGAAACTTTGATTTACTTTTTAAAGTTTGATTGTTTCAGTAATCTACTGAAAGACCAAAAAAGTATTTCCTGAAATCTGTCTGGGCTTAATTTTCCCCAAAAAATGTCTTTTATTCTTTCTCCATCAGACTGTTTACACTTTAGATGAAATTTGCCTAGGTGAACTCTTTGCGTGTGTATGCTGGAGACTCACTATTGTTCCTTACAAAGCTTATTAACGCTTTCTCTAGAGGAACCAGATCTGGCTGTTCAAAATCACTGCTTGCTGACCTGAAGGTTGTGTCGTTGTTTGCTTTCACTTTCTTGGAACCGGAATTTCTCCTTTTGTGTCTGTGGTGGGTGGACCTTGGCTGGCTGCCAGACCCCTACCCAGCTGCTCTCACTCCTTGTCCTCAAAAGGACAGGGGGGAGAAAAAAAGATGAAAAACCTAGTGGATCGAGATAAACACAGGACAGGTCACTTAAAAATTACCCTCACAAGGAAAACATACTTGACTTGCAGAACATTAATTTGATTTATTGCCAATTAAAAATAGAGTTGGATGCAAAACAACGGCAAAACCTAAAACACCTTCCCTCCACCTCCCAATTTTTCCAAGGTTCAACTTCACTCTTTCATTCCCAAATCCTCTATCTCACTCCTTCCCCAAGCAGCACAGAAAGATGGGGAATAGGAGGTTACAGTCTGTTCATAACAGCTCCTCTCTGCTGCTTCTTCCTCCTCACACTCTTCCCCTACCCTAGAGTGGAGTCCCTCCCACAGGCTGCAGTCCTTCGGGAAATAACCACCTGATCCAGAATAAGGTCCTCCATGGGCAGCAATGTGGATATGTGCTCTTGCGTGGTCCTCTCCATGGGCTGCAGGGAGATACCTGCTCCAGTGTGGTCTCCTCCAGTGGTTGCATGGGACTCTGCCCCAGCTCTTCCTCCACCTCCTTCCTCTTTGAGCTTGTTATTTGCAGGGCTGTTTCTCAGACTTTTTTCCTCATTCCTCACTGCTTGTGAAGTGTTTTTGCTCATTTTAAAATACATTTTCCTCAAGGTGCCACCAGCTTGGCTGATGGATCTACCTGTGCCCTGTGGTGGGTCTGTTGGAGACATCTGTGTCTGGCATGGGGCAACCCCATACTCTTCCACAGAGGCCACCCCTGCAGCCATCGCTTACCAACACCTGGACACCTACACCCAGTACAGTATCCTTGCCATTTTCCCCCATATGATCTACCTTTAGGATTAGAGGTTGTGCAGCTGTACTTTGTGTTGCGGTGAGAAAACTGAAAAGTTTTAGTACCTGCAGTTGATATTACTTTGCGGAATAGCTTATGCCAGGTTCCTTCTGCTACTGGCAACCTTGTTGTTTTTGCTGAAAGGTGATTTCTTTGAATGAAGTCATGCAGGAAGAGATGAGCTTCTCAGTGACAGTGCCGGGAAGGGGCTTAATTTGGGGAGGATTTTTTCAACACAGAAGAATATTTGTACTTGCTGGGTTTATGTAATATTTTTAGCTGGGACTCTCACAAAGTCCACCTTGCTCAGGGGATTTGCAAGAATCCTTTGGGGTACAGATACTACAAGGATGATGCTTATTTTTTGGTTTGCTAGGTTTTGTTTCCACCTGAAAACTGGAAAGACTGGGCAGAAAGTGGAAAAATGCTGGTAAATGAGTTCTAAATGAACTCCATCATTGCCACATACTTCATATGGTGAGATTACTTCATTTAACTTAGCCCAGACCTTGATTGCACTCCTGGGATATTGGCCAACACAAGAACAATGTCCACATTTTTAACCAGGATCTCCTTCTCATCAGGAGTTTGAAACAGAGCGTGATGGACCTGGCTGAAGCAAGGGGCTGAGAGCTAGCCCACAGCTGTGGGATTCCTTCTGTAAGGAACTTGAAACAACTCCTCTCCTGTAAACTTCCAAAGCAATATGCATGACAGTTTCCTTTGAAAACGCTCTAGCTCAGTAACAGTGGGAGAAAATGGCCCAGCAGTTCCTTGAAGTGGAACAGCAGAGACAGGCAGACAATAGTGTAGCTGTGCAAGTAAGTTACTTTGAGGGAAGAGGCAGTAAGTCTTGCGACTGATTTATGACAGGGAAGTGAAGACTATGCAGTGGTGTGTAAAGCTTATGCACCAGCTGAACCGGTCAGTTGCCCCACACTTTCTAGTCTGCATGAAACAGATGGGTTCCTTTCTATTCCTAGGGATAAGGGAATAAATGAACTTTTTTCTCTTGTCCGACAACATGAATTCTAATGGCTGCACTTGTTTTATTGTCACAGAGAATATAATTGCAGTTCTCTCTGTGTGCGGTGAGTTGAAGGCTGACCCAACCTGCCAGAGATGGTCATTATATACATGTCACTATATACTCACATTGTTCCCAGGAATTAGGGAAAAAAGTGGGACCTTCTGTTCAACTTCAGCTGTGCAGAGACTAGCTAGGATCAGCACTTTTTCAAAATGACTTTGATCCTTTCAAGTTACTCTTATCAGCCATCAGAGAAGGTTTGTATACGGTCACAAGCAGGTGGAGAGGACATACAAAACTAACTCTTAAGACTAACTGTGCAGTACCAGAATGTGATGAAGTATGATGCAGTGACTTTGTCTGTCCAAAGATGAGGCAATTCTCCTGTCCCACAACAATAATTCTGGAGTCAAGGGAAGCATGCAGAGGCGTGCTGCAGCTCAACTACAGGAGCTCCTGCAGGAGGCACAGCTGATGGAAAAATGGTGCAACAAACACACATTGTTTCTCAGCCATTCCTTTGGTATGGATGAATGTTTGACTTCTGCTGGAGCACTGTCAGGTATTTCAGGATCTGGCACTCCAAAATCAGGCTGTAGATCACTCTGTTAGACCTTTCCTCAGATAATGTCCCCAAACATGCCTGCTCACTGTGTAATTCTTGTGTCATGAGATACTTAGGTCTTGTGGTATTGCATGCTTGAAAAGAAGAAGGAAAAAAAGAACGATTTTGTCTATGCACATTGTTTTGAAGAATACCAAACCACTTTTTTCCCATCAAGAATGCACAAAATGTTTTTTGAGGGGGATTTAGGAAGTTCTGCCTCATGACTGAGATATAGTCTCAGGACTGCAGTTAAAACAATTAAAATCCGTTATTTCTTCTTGCTGAGCCTTATAGGATTGCACCATTCTATGTTGCAATTCAGTGATGTGTTGGGGTTCAAATATGATACTTTCAGAGCTCTCACAGCAGAAGTAAATTCAGATTCAGGGTGGGAGCAGACTAAAGAATCCTGACATCAGAGATAAGTAAAAGAAGAATAATACTCCAGCAGAAGTTTAAGAACACCTTTAGAGAACTGACAGTGTTATTATGGGATTAATATATTTCCAAAAAGCAATTTAGCAAGTCACTACAATGAACTGTGCAAATGCAACATGTAAGATATCAGCATATAGATTTTTCTGTCTCCTTTTATGAAAATACTCCTGAAGTATCCTGGAGAATTGTAAAATACTGTCGGCTATGAAAACAGAGCAATTTTGAACATGCAAGAGGAAGATGTATTGTTTTATTAATTGGATTAAACTAAAACATTGTGTTTGCTCAAACTGTATGAATGGCTCTTGTTCAATCACAGTTCTGATTTGCGTATTACTGATTCAGGAATTAAAATACTTTCTTTTTTGTGTCAGATAAAACTTGCCATAGTAAATGTGGCATAAACAGATGCATTAAACCACAGGAACATATAGCAGCCAACAAATAAGAGCACACACTAAACATTTACAAAATATTTCTGTTTTAATAAACCACATACATTATGCCTTTGTGAAAAATTACATGGGAAAAAAATTATGAATGGATCTGTGACATAACATTACTGTTATACAGTGGTTGTTAGTATTGTAACATTTATCAAATCTGAGCAGCCAGCAAAACATCTGTGTTTAATAAACCCATTAGCTGTAGGTGTCTGGGTCTTCCTTTGTCCTAGATACATTTCACCCTCTTTGTCAATGCCTATTGTCAGACATTTCATGAAGCTAAATAAACTGCACTTGATTCTATTAATACATGGAAAAATCAAGGAATGTGTTGTTTTGCTTTGCAGGTTTTGTTTGTTTATTTGTTTGGTTTCTTCCCTACACATTCATTTTGGGTTTAGGTAGAGATAGCTTGGATCATCGTGTTTGTATCTACAGAAAATATAATGAAAAAACTGAACTAAGCTTGAGGTCCTTTTTGTTTTTAAGTAGGCTTTTACGAGCTTCTCTCTACAGTGCACTTTCCTCATACTGCAAAAGAGATACCATGCAGCTGATACCCTGGCTGTCTCATCTGAATGATCTCATCTGAGATTGAAATGAGTTCTACACCTGAGATGAGTTTGCAGGGCCTCTTGGGGTAAGCTTTAAAGCTGACATACTCATCACTAGTCCAGCTGATGTGGCTTGGGACAGCTGGCAATGTAAGCTCTGTAAATCAGACAAACTGAGTGAAGATGAAGATTTAATTTACACCTCATATATCGCATAAAGGGCAATTTCTCAAGGGCAATGTTTAGGTGAACAAGTGGGACAGCATTTGGCAATGGTCCACGTGTTCACCAGCTTATGCACCCTGCATTCAGCTGCTTCACCAGGATCATGGGTGGGTGTGGAAGCATTTATTTCCGCAGAGATATGGAACCAGTTAAGGTAGTAGGCCCTTCCCTCCTTTCTCCTCCAAAACACAGCTCTAACTTCTTAAAGTCTGGTTTTGCTCGGATGCAACAGTTTACATGGAGACCATTAAAACAGAGGTGACAACAAAGAAGCTGGGAAGGAGAACAGATCTGCTTACCAAGAGTACTCATCACAGAATTTTCCAGCAAGTCGAAATCCTCATTGATCACTTTGAGGTGCAAGGGAAGAAGTTCTCTTTAAAGGCCAAATAAACTTTGCAATTGCAGTTGCTTAGTACTGTTTGAATGTTCTTCATAGGGGATGTATTTGAATACATGTCCCCCTCCTTTCAATTAATAATTTTATTCTTGTCTGTCGTTTTAGAAAATGTTCTACTCCAGATTCTGTCTACTGTGCTATTAAAAAATCCTTTTACTTTTGCCAGTCTCACCTGTCCCTTGCTGCACTAATTCAGCATTCCCTGACAGTCAGAGTGATTGCTTGCTGGCACTGCTGATTTTGTGCTACTTAGCTTTATTAGAGGTGAACGAGAAGTACTGGAAGGATAGTGTTATCAGAAAGATGCTCTTCTCCATCTCGCCTTCCATCACCAAGTATCCTGACACTTTCCACCTTAAACCAGCTGGCAGATTCATACTGAGATTCCCCCCAATCTGGCCATCAGTTTATTTACTGCAGCCCTCTGCTTGGTGAAAATGGCTGAGATGTGCTGCGCTGCTGTTATGGCTGCAGAATGTTCTGGAGATCTGAAGCAAAAAACAGATGTCTCAATAAATTTTTGTGAAAATGTAATTATCTTGGGAACAGGGAAACAAATTGGGGGAGAGGCAGAACCAGATGCATAACATTAAAATATGCAATCATAATTATAAGGAAATTTTGAATAACGAAGTGGAGAAGCCAATGACTGCAGTAGAGAAAAGCCCTCCTTTACTTCTTGTGATTTTGATTTCAGATGAATCCCCAAAATTCAGTTTCTGGTAATGGTGCTCAATGCAGAAACAGTATCATCCTGAGTGCTTTTTCACAAACAAATCTCATCAAATATGACAGGCTACTTCCCCCCTGGGAATCTGGCCATGTTACTTCTTTCTTTTCAGCAAATAAAACACGAACTGTGGATTTTGTCAGTAACCATAAAGATTTTGTGTTTTCACTACACAGAAGGTTGGACGTATATTAATATAAAATGCTTAATGGGAGGGGTGTTTTATGACTAAATTCTGATTATGTTTCCATTGTATAAAAATAGAGTGGGTTACTGTTTGCATTGTCAGCTGAATACGAGAGAGTTTCTTCTGAGTGTTTAAATAGAAAGACCAAATGAAAAACAGGGTCCAGATCAGGTTTCTAAGTATGACTGGGTGCTTGGAGATGCCACATCCAACACTTCACAGAGGACAGGGCAGAAATATTCCAGAACTTCAAGGCAAATATTCATTTTTTGGGGGTATTTTTTTCTTTAATGGAAGTGGAGTTCTTATTTTTAGGTAAAGCAGTCATTTATAACTTTCATAATGCAAAGAACAAGTTCCTTTGGAGTTAGGCTGAAGCTTCTAGCTTTTATTATAGGCTACTTGCTACACCCACCTTCCATAAAAGGTGTCTTACACTGCTACTGGGCATCTTTGTGGTGATAATACTGTGGAGAAAAACTACTCTGTACCAAGCAATGCCTGGCCCTAGACAGTGTTATTCTACAGAAAGTGAAGTTCAGAAGTTTGTGTTTTCTGGCTGTTCTTTGAAGAACAGTTCCTCGAATCAGATCCTCAGACCAGTGCTCTTCAGTGCTGTGGTGGCATTTGCAGTGCTGTTTCTGAAGGCATATGGTGAGTCATGGGGAGAGATCACCTCTCTAAACAGCAGGTTAAGTAAGACAAGTGAGGAAAACAAATCTACTTATCCAGTGTGTGGCTACAATGTCCAAAAGTACATATTTTTTTGCAGTGATTGAACATTAGACAATTTATTTTCATTTCAGACAGAGATTTTGCTTTTTTTAAATCAGACAGGACCATTCTACAGCTGCTTTTTAAGCAAACGTTGGGGAGAATCAGACCAATTTGTGAAATTATGTTTTTGGTGAATAGAAAAGAAGCCATTTCTCGCCCCTGTGAACAATGTTGCAGAAATTCCAGAAGAGTTAGAGGGCTTTCTAGCAGAGAGAGCGCTCAGGTTCTCCCCATCCAGTGCAAAAAACCATTGTCGTTCCCTTAAGCACTGCATACTGCAGCTTGGTGTATATACAAATCCCCTTATCAGAAATGCTGGCACCTGAAGCACCATGTGCAGCCAGGCTGCCTTCTGCATGCCTTTCTTCCCAAGGGAACTGCTGGAACTTTTACAGTTAGAAAAAGTTTAATGAGTTAAAACTCTGTTGAGGCAAGTTTTAGTTCACTGCAGAGACTATTCCTTCTTTACTTCCCATTCTTTGTCTCATATTCGTATCTGTCTTGTGAGTGTGAGGGATTCCACTGTTGTTTATCTTCACATGGAAACAGCAGTTTATGGGGAGTGTTCCCACAGCTTGGAAAGCATCTGGCTGTGATCCATTCTGTGAAGATGAGTAAAGATTATTCAGGAAGTAGTAAAACTTTACTCCTGTAGCTGACACCCTGTTTAAACATATTAGGGTTTGGACGGACTCATGGCGAACTTATGGCATCAAAAATTGAAAATGTGCAAGCTGGTTTCTTTGAAAAGGTGGCCTGGTTCCCCCAGGTGCCCTGTTCTCTCAGACACAACGTCAAAGGTTTTGTTCTGTCCACCACCTAAAGAAGGGTCTGAGACCCCTTATTTAACTTCAGTGGTGGAAGTGGTGTCTATTTTTGTTTATTAAGTATGATGATTGAATTATAGAAGATAACATCTCAGCTTCAGAAATCTTACTAGCCTGCCAGTTTTTCCCTGTTCTATGGCCCATTTTATAATTAATAATGAATAATGTTCTCCCTCCCACCCCCCAAAAAATCAAGTCTACTTTAGTCATCAAGGCTACTCTTTTAAAGGCATGCAAGACTAACAGTTTGACTTACTCTTCCCTAGTAATAAGCACCCCTTTCTCTTCACCTTCATTGACATATTTTCAGGTATTTCTAAATAGACATTGCATTGGAAAGAAGCAGGGAAGAATTAAAAGTATATGTGGATAATTATCAAAATCCAGAGTTCACAGTTGTAATGTATTCTGTTGTAGTGTAGTAAGTCTCCTGAGTTTTATTCTATTTCCCTGTTAATAGCAACAGCCCCAAAGGCTTGCTTGAGTGGCTACTGTTGAAAGATAACTTAGGAATATACATTTTTGCTGTGGTCTGTTTCAGACTGAAGCTGAGGATACAGCTGAAGGATTAATTTCAAGTTAATAATTCATTCAGTAAAATAAGCCTAACACTTTCAAAGATAACTTACAGACTTTGATATCAAACTTACTGAATTTCAGTGTCAGCAGACATCTAATTTTAGCCTTATAGGTAGGTTTACAAAAGTCTTCTGGGGATTTAAATATGAACATGAGATTTCTTCAGGTGCAAGAAGTCACCTAAGATCTGAGACACCGGTGAAAAGAACAAAGATCAAAATCAGCTCTTTAATATACCTATTTAGAGCCGCCTCACCCTAGAGGTGCCCAGGTTTTTCCAGTTCAATAATTCAGTTTTTCCTGTGAATATTTCATATAACCAAAATATATCTAAAAAGCAAAGTGAAGTTCTGACAATACCACTTTCTAGGTTAATTTATGTAACCTCATTGTCAATGCTAAGACACATGTATTGACATAATATGGATTCAGACACATATTTACGTAGACATTACCCCATGCTACCATATTTTTATTCCTATCCTGTACTAATGTGAGGTATGGAAATGTGCTATCATACATTACTGTTGTACCTTCATTTTGGCTGTTCATTTGTAGGTCAGCTCTTAACAACTCGTTGCACAAATTGTGCTGAGGTCAATAACAGATGAGGTAACATATCCTCTGAAACTCCCAGCCCAGCAAAGGTGTCCTTCAGAAGACATGTAGTGTCTTGACATCACCAGGACTAGAAGGAGTTACACCCTATTTTGGACTTCTCCATTCACTCAAGACATGGGAAAACACAATTTGATACATTCACGTACTGTCCAGTTGTGAAGAGTACAGTCAGGCTGTAGTCTGACTCACTGAATTGTGTCAGTGTCTTCTACCAAGAGAAAGAAAATTTAGTTTTGTACCTAAATCCTTTCCTGGAGAATGATTTGCTGGTTTCACTAGGTGAAGTGGGAATTTATTTAGCCTGAGTTTTTTTGTTTTGTTTTTTTCCAGTGGGGAAAATAATACATGTGGCATTCAAAATTTTTAACAAAGCTTGGTTTATATTAATACTAACAAGAAATTTTTTGCTTTATGAGCTTCTTTTTCCATTTTTGCTTCTGATAGGCATAGTTAGAACAAAATCTGAAAGCCTCTGGGGGTACACAATTCACTGACTATAACAGTTTTCATCCTTCAGTTTGTCTACTTATCTTTTCCTTTCCATCAATACATGATTTACCAGTGATTTGTTTCAAAGCCCATGAAGACAAGTGCGAAGTTGGGCCTTCATTTGGTATGCAGTCTGCACAACAGTGGTGGTGTAACTGTACTTGTTAGCAATATTACTAAAAAGACTTATTGTGTCTGATAAAAATACTTTAATTCCATTTAATACTGATTAGAAAGAAGTCCAAACTATAGTACAGGCTGGCATAACCCAAGGAATGTTTATTGCTGCTCAAAATCTAATTGTCCATCACAGCCAGGCTTGTCATTTCCTTAGTCTGTGAACTCTGATGGTGCTCTGCGTCATCTTTTGAACCATTTTATGCCCTCCTGTTGATCTGCTGATGTCTGCCAATGCAGTCAGTTCTGCATTTGATCTCCCTTCTTAACAGCAACTTGAGGGAGTGCTTGCAGAAATAAGGGGCCATTAGGGAGAGTGAGGCAGCAAGTCTCATAGTGAGGATATTGCCATCTTTCATCACTCGCCTCTACTAGTCTTTTGCGGGGATCAGTTCTAGCAGTTTCATACACAGAGTTTGCTTATGGGAATGACACGGTGTGAGTCCTGCTTAATACTGTTTGTGTAATGCACTAATTCACTAATATTCGGACACGAATGCAAACACATTGCTGAAGCATTTGGAAGAATATGGTCTCCTTAACTCTTGAAAAGGTGGTAAGGAAAAAGCTTTTTTGGGGTGTGCTCAAATTGTTCTGCAAACTACAGAATTAATTATGTTGATTTTCATGGTGGTTTTGGCCAGACTGTCGGGTATAAATATTGCATATGATGCCTCTGTCTATTTGGCTATACCTTTTGATTACATTGCAGCTGTGATAATTAATGAATTAATAACTTAGGTTGAATTAATATTTTATTTAAATATACATATTCACAAATTATTAACAGGAATGTTGGGAGCTTGGCTGTAAAACATAGACACATCTGTGGACTGTACTTTTTTTTAACCTTATCTTCTTTCTCAGAGAGTACAACATAGTTTATAAACACGCACACATGTATTTATACAACAAGAATTGCTTTGTAACATATCCTGCCATCCGCAGGGGCTAAGCATGACCTGTTTGACCTGCTAAGTAATAAAAAAACAGTGTCCTCCAGGTACAGACCAAGACTGAAAATTTCTGCAGTCTTTTTCAGAACTGAACAGTGAAAAATTGAAATTCAGAGGTACAGGAAAAGAAGATTAGAAGAGAAACCACTATATGACCTTTGTAGTATGTTATTGTAGCGTGTCTGAGTAGGCATATGCATCTATATAAACAGGATGTTAATCATTTAGATTGTGAGTTGAAGAAGCAGCAAGGAGAGCGATTAGGAAAGACTTCTTGTTACTTGATGTTTTAAACAGCCTGCTGCCCAGTCAGAGGACTCTCTTTATAAAGAGCAGAGAAAATGTATTTTCACTAATGCATTGTATCAGCTACTTTGTGGAGTCCTTTGTTGATATTCAGATGATGAGCGAAACTATCAAACATGCAAATAACAAGGAAGAACACCTCTGTTCCATGTCACTGTACTGACCGTGTTGGAAATGTGCAGTGTGGTGTTTGTCAAATTTTATATGCTTACCTTTATAAAACTTCAGAGAGAGAGGTTAATATGCAAAATGTTTATCTAAATTTTAAGATCAGAAGGCTCTGGATTGTTTGCCCTCTATTTTAAATTTGGTAGTCAAGTAGAGGTTGGATTTAAGCATAAATGCTGTACTTTTTCAGCATGGACATCTTATCTGACTATGGCAAAGCAGTGGCTGAGTTATAATTTTTCATACTCTCTTTTTGAATAAAATAAAACACTGCAAAAACACTGCATAAATTAAACAAAAGTGGCATAATCCAGTTTAAGGAAAATAATTTTTAATTCTAATTTTGTTTACAGTCTCAAATGTTAATGAAATTAGACCTTAAATGAAAAATATTTAGAGCTTCACACTTCAACACTTCATTCTTCAAAAAACTCAGTAAATATATAATTTCTATCTAACTTGCTCTGGATTTTGTGCATCAGCTTTGTTTTTTTCCTCATGTGTCTCTGCTTCCTCCAATCCAACCCCCATAGCACATGTTCTGCAGTTCCTCCTGTTTCCATTTCACCCTTCTAAGAGCTGCTCAGTCTAAGTACATTGAGAACACTATGACACGTTCCCAAACCAGAAAGTTAACCCGTAAGTGTCCCATGACACACAGTGTAAATTCAGGGAGACTGTTCTTGCATAACCTCGTCAGTCAATACACACTTCCGAGCAGCTGCCACTGCCCTGAAATTATGATAAAGGATACCCTCCTCAGTCGATCAGCAACACACTGTGATGAATGGGTTGATTACTCTCATTTGGGTACTCTGTTTAATGCCATTTTTCTCCTCAGTGCTTTCTCTGCCTTATGCACACACTGCATTTCAGAAATAACTAAGAGGATAAAAAATTTTTGATGAAATCTTCTTCTCAAAACCACCAGAGTGTGGACTATATGTGCTAGGGTATCTAAACCCCCTTGTCTTTCAAAGCGATGAAATAGTTAAGATCTTTAACAGATGAAAAATCCCAGTACTTCTTTGCTATTTCATTACTATAAGGGTTAGCTGTAATCATGCTTCTTGATTTATTTTTCTGCTTTCATTCTGTTGAATAGACCCTGAAGTTTACAGTTCCATGGCTTATTGTAGGTAGGTAGGTATGTATGTATGTATACATGTATGCACTATTTAGAACCTAAAACCATATGGAGAATACTGCATTCTTGACTCTTTTTTTTTTTTAACCAGAAAGTATTAAAATGTTTTGAGATGCTATTAAGTCTTCAATTTACAAAACCTAGATTCCACCTTAAAAATGTTCCATACTGTACGTTGCATAGCCAGGGGTGCTGACTAGCTGCCAAATATCTATCAGAGAGTGATTTATGATATATGATATGTTCCTCAGCCCAAGTGGAGACTGTTTAGTTGAAACATGAGAAAGCAGAGGCCTTGTGCTCTCAAAACCATGATGACAAGTTTCTGTTTGGCTTTCTGAGGGAACATACAGTACAAAACGTGCCATATTTTACAACACGAGAACTTATGTAAGGAACAAAACTAAATTCACTTAACCCTTGGTTTCATTATTTTTTCTTTTTTTTTTTCTTTCTCTCCATTTTTTGGTGAAGTCTGCTTCTTATTGTAGAAAACTCCCTCTTTTTTGTCGTTTGCAGAATCCATGAAATGGAATTGCAACAGCTTGATTCTGAAAATTAAAATATTTTGAATAGCTAATAGCTGCGTGACATACTTTTAAAAAGGGATTTCAGACCCACAATTTTAATTTTGCTTGTACTTTCTCTTCAGCTCTAACTAAAGCCTGTGTTAAGATTTCTGATGCTTTTTGTTCTGAAATAATTTTTCCCTGCAAGTGTGAAGACGTCCATCTCCCATGCGGTTTTGGGTTCCACATGTTAACATGCCTGGGGCAGAACAATGTGGTCAGTGACCTCTAGGGTCTTGAACAAGAAATTTCCTCAAGGTCTTGTGGCAGTATTCACGGATAGTTACAGCCAGGGAAAAAAAAAAAGCTGCCTGTTTAATCTAGCTGATATATCTGTTTTAGATAGACATTCAGTCACCACTGTCCCTAAGTGCTGAAATACAGCATGGAACAGAAATAAACCCAAACCCTTGTTACCTAAGGTAGGCTGGATTTGTTTCTTCATGTCATTATATTGTCTTTCTTTGCTTGTCCTCTCTCTGCGTTTGTTATTTTCCAGGTTTTGCTGTGCGAGAACAGCTGATGTGAAACGCTGTCTTTACACAGGGCAGTGCAAGTGATCAGTCTAAAGCATGTTCTGACCTCGAGTAAAGCATTTCACAGCTGCACAGTGAGTACGTGTCATCTTCAGCATTCTGCATGTTATATTCTGTATGTATGTTCAGTATTCGGTATGTTGAAAGCCTGGCAGCAAGAGGCAGCAAGTACATATGAAAACACATAACCTCGTTCACAAAACCTTGCAGCTCCTCACTATCTGAAAAAAAATTTAAATCTAAGCAGTCTAAGTGCCGAAGGAAAAAATTCTTTTACTGTCTTCCTGCAAATGAACAGTTATGGCAAAGGCCTGGTGCATTGTTCCCAGGTCTACTGTGACATTGTTCCTGCTCCATGTTCAAGTGAAGACCCAGAACAACGGCAGCACAATTCTGTGTCTGGATTTCCACTGGAAGTTATGGGCCCAATAGAGTCCCCAGCCTTGGCAGCTGGGAGCACAGGACTGTGGCATGTGTAATGGCTTCCAGCCTCCACTCAGTCCAGATGCAGCCAGGAAGACAAAGTAATATACCCTATGACAGAACAGAAAACTGTCAGCAGAAAAAGCAGCTGTTCTGAGTCCTTGTAAGGTTCTTAAACACAGGACCTTATTTCTATAAGATTCATTGAGGACATAGATAATTTCCACGTATGTGGTTAGCACAGTCATTTAGAGAACCTGCAAATCATAATGTGGACTTGAGAGGTCACTTGGCTTCAGTTCACTGAGGCTGTCAGGATGAAAGATCAGGCTTTTATGTTGGACGTGCAGAGAGCAGAAGCTGTAGAGGACAAATATGCACCGGTCGTAGATCACTAAGGCAGAGAAGAGGCTGGTGAGAGGGCTGGCTAAATAAACTGTGACACAGGTATGTTTCTGTGTACTTAGATGATTTTTCTTGCTCAGTCAGAATCAAGGCTCTGGGAAGTCAGTTTGACTAGTCAGTCAACAGCAGAAAAAAAAACAATCAACACTGGCTGTTGAGGCTGACTATCCTTTCAGCTCTTGGGTTGATACACTGTCGATAGACGTCTTTGGGCTCAGTTATCAGCCTGTTCTGGGCATGTACAAGTCAACAGCTCAGGAAAGCCCCACTCTGAAGGCTTCTTGAAAGCACTGCGTTTTCCAGTGTTACCTGCAAGTCCAGGAATAGCAAGCTGTTGTGGCGTAATGCAGCTGGTTGTTTTGCAAAAAAGATGCAAGCTGGAAACCTAGCAACTATGCACATGCCTAGAAAGTAAGCAGTTGTTAGTTTGGGAATGGGAACACTCCATCACTCAGAGCTGTGCAGCTATGTGACTTTACTGCATACCTCTCCCAAAACTGATATTTAGTGTGACAGTTTCTTACCTTAAATTGAATCTTGAGTTACTCTGAAATATATCTTTACAAACCTGTGTCTTTTTAAAGTCCTTCCTCAAATGTTAACTTAGTTCTTGTCACATACTGCATTTTCATTCCATCTGAGAAAATAATTAGCAACCCTGAGCCTGAGCACACTCGTTGCAATACCTGTGATATGTAAGGAGGCATAGAATATTGCGACAAAAATAAAAAGAAACTTTTGAACACTTAGGAATGTGTTGACAGAGAGAGACATAAGCCTGTGAATAGGGTCATTGTCTATCCTGTGATCAGTGTGAACCTTTAGTTATGTTCTGAATTAATCCTCCTTCCTATGTGGCTTCATAGATAACACAGAGTAATAATAGTGCACAAGCCACTGCTTAAGCTGTTGCCAGGATCTCATCTGTCTTGAGGTCCTTACTTTCTTCTGCCCAAACAGGCACAACTACCACCATTTTGTGTAAAGTAACCCAGCCTTTTCTGCCATAGGAATCCAAACATGCTCCAGCTGTTTTTTATCTGGAAGACAGAAGAGCAGGTTAACAGCAGAGTATGGTTTGGTGCATAGAAAATACATAATGAGCTACCGAGATTCATGGCAGACCATTCTTGCCTTCCCACTATATGTCACAGTGATACATCAATATTTGATGTCCTGAAATAATGATGCTTTGTAATCAGAGTGAAAGTGTGCCTATGGAATGCTAAGTAGTGACTACTTTAGATTACTTCCTTACTGCAAAAAAAGACCAGTCTTCAGGCCTCTCAGCCTGGGGAATGCTGGTATTATCTGTTACTTTACTGACAAGACTGAAAAGATCTAGTTACGTTTAAGAGAACATGGGTTGTCTGATATCAGCCCTGCAGAACTGTTGGAATATGATGTCTCTTGAAGGTTATGGGTTCACCAGCAACTTTTCCTCACTTGGGAATAATCTGTTGCTGTTTTAGAGTATAAACAACTCAATGAATGCTAAAATAATTGTTCAAGACACTTTCTTATGCTTGAATATTCAGCATAAGTGCTGAGACTTGCAACTTGGCTAGCGGCTGCAGCAAACAAACATCCTGTCGAAGTGCCTGGCACTCTGTGTTCCCGCATGATTGGCAGGAAACAGTGTGTTTGGGGAAAGGGAAGATGGACATTACAAAAACTATAAACTTCTTTTCACAAAACAATGGCATGATATAACACCAAAGGAGCCTTTTAGTAAAATATTTGCTATTAGATTTGTGTGTTGCATGGGTAAGTGGACAGAGGGACAGGGAGAGGGTGTGATCGCTTAATAAATAACTGGGTCTTAATATAACTGACGCATTATACACTTGTTTTCTGGTAGGCTGTGCATCAGGCATACTTCAGTATGCATGGAACTGAAACCACCTGTCTGTATGTGCCCAGCCCAAAAGAGTTCACTTCTAGTACACCTTACTGGCATCGATTACTACGTCTTGATTTGACTAGATCTGTCTTCACTATCGCTGGGCAATGCAGATGTCCTTCTGCTTATTTGGTCCATTATAGCTCGAACTGCAAGGCAGACCAGGTGCTTTTGTCCCACTAGTGCCGTCCTAGCGCTGTGCGGAAGGTTGGGTTTAGTCTCTGCGGGGCATTGTATGCAAGTCCAGCTGGCCAAAGCTGCAGTGTGGGTGTGCTCAACAAGCATGTTCCCCAGCTGCGAGCAATGTCTCCTCCACAGCCACTCTCTGAGACTCTTAGTGCTGTGCTGAGTCCTGGAAGCTCCCAAGATGGAGGAGAGCGATGGAGCTTTTCATGGATACTGCAATCCTCCAACCTGAAAGCCTTCTGGCTGCCTCTGATGCCTTCCTCCTTAAAAGCAGTCTGAGGAAATTTGTGAGTTTTATACATCTATATAGGCAACCAGAGAACTGATTTAGCTATCTATACAGCAGCCAAGCAGGTAAGGTGTGTCAGGAGGGGACTGCTGAATCACACTGTATTTGCAGGACAGTCAAAACTGGGAAGTGGAATTTGGTGGTTTTCTTATCTCTTCTCAGTAGGCATAAGTAGAAACATACCTGCTTGTTTGTGAGACCCAAAAGCATCTTCTGAAACCACTGAGGTAAACTGCAGGTAGATCTTTGAAAAAGGGGATGCAAAACTTGAAAATTACAATATCAAGAGTTTGATATTGAAGGTGCAAATCAGCTATCTTATCTCTGAAGGAGCTCTGCACAGGACATGGGAAAATCTGCAGAACTTGGTTTTCTGTTCTGTTTCATATGGAATTCATTGACTGTCAGTGGAATAAAAGAAATAAGAATGCTGTGACTTGTTGATCTGGTTGCTATAAACGTATAGATTAAGAAATGGAAAGAAGCTTCCAATAACCTTGGGATGAGAAATAAGACACCAGTAAATTTGATGTCATTTGTTCACTTATCAAAGAGTTTCTTCTCTTGTGAAAGGCTCTTGAACTAAAAGATGTTTATAATGTCAGCCCTGTGTTGGTGTGGAACACCACCTGGCAAATTTTCAGCAGCAATTGCTTAACATAATTGGTGGTTCCAGCAAGAAGCATAATCAATTTTGGCAGAAAATTCAAACAACAATGAGAAAGCTGATTTTCTGTTCATTGGTCAGAAATCAGAACATTTGTGTTTCCTTCCAGTGACAGACCCAGTGCAAAGCAGAACTTGTGCTGGTGTAGATTGAGGATATCTCTGGAGTTACGTGCTTCTCACCTACGGATGATCTGATCAGCCATACAGGAGCTATTATGCTACAAAAATGACATAGATAGGTTGAAAGGTGTAGAACAAAATGCTGAGGAGAGCCAAAAACTTGAGCTTTATGGTAACTGCTGGGAACACGTCGCCTCCTTGGACATTAGTATATTGCCATGATATGGTACAGCTTGAAAAGAATTGTCTGACATGCTGTGTCAGCAGTTCCTTTCTTGCCTGTGCAGATGAGGTGTCTTCACATCAAAGGATCACTGTAGACACTTATTCCTTTAATTGTAGGTGGATGTGCTAGGTGTCTTAGGTGAGTTACAGGGGATGAGGGGAATCCAGTCAATCTCCAATATGGTTATTTTTCCTCTATAAGTCGTGTCCGAATCTATTAATAATGAATATGCAACATGAGGCAAAGAAACCAACCAGCCCTAACCACACTGAGCCTTACAGGTGCACTAGTGCCAGACCTGTATGACAAGGATGATAAAGATCCCACAGGAGGAAAGGATGATGTTGTTTTTATTGTGGAAAGTTGACATGGTAGTCCTTCCTCTAGCATTGTTACTTCTTTTTATTGCAAGTATCTAGCGGATGTTTGGACGAGAATGGCATGTTGTAGGGACAGCAGTAAGACTACCTCAATTTGTTTGCATGCTCTGCAGTCCACACAGGTGTGGGTAGGTATGGCACACTGTTAAGCATGGCAACATGCTGTTCTCTCAGTTCACAGAGATGAGGTCAGAGTACCTTGGGAGATCCCTGCAATGCTTGCTATCTAGAGGAGTAACTGGCACTAGTCTAGCTGTAGGACTCAATTTGGTTAGGGCTGGCTGAAGTTTCTTGAAATCATTCTGCATATTCTTAGACTTTGTTTGTGCTCCAAATTCAAGCTTTTGAATGTTTGTTATTAGTTTATGGCAAGTAACATCTTTGAATTTACAGCCATTTTGGTTCATTTTGATCAAATGCAGTTTTCCTACAAACATCCTCCAACTTTAACTGAAAGTCTTGTCTGTAGTCAAGGTGTTGTCCTCCTGGTGAACAGATTAGCTGGCATTTGTGCTGAGTGAAAATAAAAAAGTGAAAGAAAACCAACAGCAAATTATATCCGACATTGGAACAAATATAAATGGGAGAAACTGCATGTAGTCATTGTTGTTTATAGTGAAGAGATTTCTCTGTGAGTGGCATTTAATTTAATGATTTCACAAATGGGTGGGGGCAACTCCATCAATTTTTGGAGAGTTGACTGCTCATTGCATTTTTAATAGCCAGAACTTGATCCTGCAAACTTTACTCACCAGAGTGAAAAATAGTTTGAGGCTGTGCCATTGTTACGTATAAAATAAAGGAGACATAAAGACCAAAATAAACATTTTTTCCTCCTTTTTTTCAACTTTACCATCAGAAGAACATTTCTGAAGCTGATGAAAGGATGCTCATTCCTGTCTTCTCTGAGACACAGATCAGTCTTCTGTTTTTTTCCAATGTATGCCTGAGACAAAAAGTATAATGACAATAATAATAACAATAATGCACAACTCACTGGATAAACAGATTTTTAGTTACGAAACATGGTATGACAAAGCAATAACGTGAAGGTGATGTAATCAAATGCACGCTGCAACAACAGAACTGGAACACTCCATTATCTTGCAATGGTGTCTTTTTGCTAGACTCTGCTCCTCCATTTAGTTCTTAAATGCAGGGGCAAAGTAAAATTCAAAAGATCATCAGAACGCCTGTGCATGAAGAGTCTTGCTGAATGCCCTTCTAGTGCCCTGCTGGCATAAGAGCTAGCAGTTTGGCAGCATGTCGTGATTGTAGGTCTGTAAGTCAATGATCCTGAGGAAGCAGTTTCACCTTCACTGCTCTGTGTCTGTCCTGGACTTAAAAGTAGAGTTTGGTGATGCACGGAAATAACAATCAACAATTGAGCAGAAGACCATTTTTAAAGCATTTTCATCTAAATGGAGACCAAAATTGTTTGTGTTTCACTGAGAACAGCCTTTTCTAAGGATGAGAGCTGTCCTGTGCCAGCTGTGCTGTGCAATGTTGAGAAGGAAGGTAGTGGGAAAGAAAGAGACGGCAAAGGAGGAGAAGGAAAGGGGAGCAAAGATGTGACATAAGCATAGAGGAGGACAGTGGAATTTGGTCAGGACACTTAGATTAGTCATCTTGCTAAAAAGCCCCTCAAAATCTTAAATAGAAAATAGCCAGGGTTTTACATTTCATATGCCGTATGACAGGTGAAAATCATGATTTAATTCTGGGAATCAACATGTGAAGTAAAGAGGCATACTGCAGGGTATGCACTGCCCTACAAAGTGCTTTCTTTTGTAAGGATCTATGCAGTAAAGACTCATGTTAACTGAGGCTCCATTGTGTTAGCATTATTTTATGGCAAATCCTTCCTTTACAAATTGATAAAAAGGCTGATTTACTTGTAGAGTTTAATTCTACCCCGATTAGTGATCACTTCATCACTTGAAATGCTAGAGCAGGGGGGAATTAGAAGGGAGGGAACCAGTTTCCTACTTGTCTTTAAAATAAAAGGCACTGGACACCTGGCACCCTATAAATACTGTGACACTGTACAGCAGTAAACATGGGCACAATGCAGTGCTTATTCTCAGTTGGAATCCATCTGTATACTACAGTAGTAGGACAAAAGAGGATTGTTAGCACTTAAAGGCACCTTGACGCAGTCATACCACTTGACTGTTTTATTAATTGCCCCATCTGTTAAGTGAGAACTTTCTGACATAGGTTGGTACGCGCTCTTAAACCCCTTGGTCTGCTTCCTATTGGTTCCACATGTGTTTGTATTTGTTCTCAGTAGGCAGAGATTCCACGGAGAAAATGAACCGCTGAAGATCGATTGCGGTATCAGTCATGCAGAAGACATGGTAAAACATACCACTTCAGTCTGGTTTGCTGTTAACCCTTTGAACACAGAAATGTAGGAAGGAGAGAGAGAGAGAGAGAAACCAGTTAGCTGCCAAAGATACTACTGGGAGAAACAGAACTGGTATCATGACTTCTGAATTACTCATGTCATTAGGGGCTCTCTGCCTTCTAATAATTCTTCACAAATTACATTTCCGCTGCTGCCTGTCTTAGAGCTGTGTACTTTAGTATAGTCAAGCCAGACAGTATTAGGATGATGCGAAAGATTACACTGCTGTGCTGATTATTCCTGTCCATTCTGCACAGCCTGGATAATTCTCTGACGAAATTACAGTGACAGTAGCAGTGACTGAGGCCTAGAGTGACAAAAGCCAGAGCATTTAAAGGTAAGGCCATGATTTAAGAAATAAAACAAAGGCATAGTGTTGTTAAGTGTTTACAGAAGGCAGAAGGTGTAGGCCCAGTTCCCTGAATTTTTGGTTGTCATTTATGGTATTGCTTAGAGTTCTATTCTTCAACATTATTTTAGAAGGCATGAAGGGAGAACTTGTAGTTTGAAGATGTGGATAGTAATTCAAGGCATCTAAATTTATTGAGAAAGTGAGACTAAAATCAAAAGGCCAACTTCATCTGAACTCACAGGTAGAAAAGCAGTATACTCATTAGTTGAAAAGGTTTGGCAGTGTTATTCTTGGCCAGGGCTCTAAAAACTTGGTGACAAATTTCTGAACTTTGGAGGTGACTTCTGTGAATTGCACACATACATTCACACATTTATGCTTGAGGGAGTCAAGTAAGACCTGTTTTCTCCAAAATCCAAGGCAGCATAAAAGTCTTCTTCTTTTATAGTGCTCCTGTTGGGTTTGCTGCAAAGCCTGCTAAAGGCTACATTAAATACAGAGGTCCACATAGTTCAGTCATTTTTCATAGAATCATAGAATCATTTAGGTTGGAAAAGACCTTCAAGATCATTAAGTCCAACTGTAAAACTAATGCTGCCAAGTCCATCAAACCATGTCACTAAGTGCCATGTCTACAACATGTCTCTTAAATACATCCAGGGATGCTGAGTCAACCACTTCCCTAGGCAGCCTGTTCCAATGCTTGACAACACTTTCAGTGAAGAAATTTTTCCTAATATCCAATCTAAACCATCCCTAGTGCAATTTAAGGCAGTTTCCTCTTGTCCTATCAGTTGCTGCTTGGGAGAAGAGATCAACACCCAGCCCACTACAACCTCGTTTCAGGAAGTTGTAGAGAGCGGTAAGGTCTCCTCTCAGCCTCCTCTTCTCCAGACTAAACAGCCCCAGCTCCCTCAGCCGCTCCTCATAGGACTTGTTCTCTAGACCCCTCACCAGCCTCATTGCCCTCTCTGGACACGCTCCAGCACCTGAATGCCTTTTCTGTAGTGAAGAGCCCCAAACTGAACACAGTACTCAAGGTGCAGCCTCACCAGTGCTGAGTACAGGGGCACGATCACCTCCCTCCTCCTGCTGGCCACGCTATTCCTGATACAAGCCAGGATGCCATTGGCCTTCTTGGCCACCTGGGCACACTGCTGGATCATGTTCAGCTGGCTGTTGACCAGCACCCCAAGGTCCTTTTCCTCCAGGCAGCTTTCCAGCGACTCTTCCCCAAGCCTGTAGTGCCTGGGGTTGTTGTGACCAAAGTGCAGGACCCAGCACTTCACCTTGCTGAACTTCATACAGTTGGCCTCGGCCCATCAATCCAGCCTGTCCAGATCCCTCTGCAGAGCCTTCCTAACCTCAAGCAGATCAACAGTCCCACCCAACTTGGTGTCATCTGCAGACTTACTGAGGGTGCACCCGATCCCCTCGTCCAGCTCAGTGATAAAGATATTAAACAGAACTGGCCCCAATACTGAGCCTGGGGGCACACCACTTGTGACCAGCTGCCAACTGGATTCAACTCCATTTACTGCAACACTTTGGGCCCAGCCATTCAGCCAGTTTTTTACTCAGCAAAAAGTATGTGCATCCAAGCCAGTTTCTCTAGGAGAATGCTGTGGGAAATGGTGTCAAAGGCTTTAGTAAATTCCAGGTTAATTGTACCATTTTTGTTACAGTTAGATGAGAGGATGACATTACAGATGAAAAGCAGCCACAAAGGATGAATGCATGAACCCTTTTGGCCTGTAGCAATGACAGACCTTGTGCAAGTAAAAAGTAGGGAGCTTGTATTTCATAGGCCTCTTGCTCCATGAAGTCTCTAATCTTTCTCAAGTCAAGAATAGGGAGTTGGCTGATCTGGTCAATATAATTCTCAGCAATGTGGCTTCTTTGTACCGAAGTAAGTGAAACTGCCAATGACAATGCAGCCACTGGGCATCTGTTTAGTTACACAGTGTATTAACTAGGTGACACTGGCCTTCTGAAGAAGTACAAATGATGATTAGGTGAAGTTCAGTACTGGACAGCACAAGCTCTGGTAGCACTTGTCCCAGACTGTTCTGAGCTTCTTCCAGTCAGAAGTTGATGACTGTGCTGACTGTTATGGTTGGGCACATTGCTGGATAGTATCAAATGAGAATACTTGTAGCAAAGACCAAGCCTGTGCAAGTGAGAAGGAGAGAGATTGCCTTACATGGAACTTCTGCTACTTAGGATATGGAATATCCTTTTGGTCAATTCTGGTCAGATGTCCCAGCTGTGACCCGATCCAACTTCTTACCCACCCCCAGCCTACTCACTCTGGCTGCCTCTTCTTCATGGCTTCCCATCAGGTATTTCTTCACATGTAAAAGATCCTCCAGAGGATTTTTTCTCCAGGATGAACATTCTCAGCTCTCTCAGCTTCTCTTTATGTAAGAGATGCTCTAGTTCATTAACCACCTTCATGGCCCTTTGCTGCACTCAGTCCATTATGTCCATGTCCCTCCTGTACTTGGGAGCCCAGCACTGGATCCAGCACGCCAAATGTGTCTCTCTTGACCTGCCAGCGCTACTCTTCTTAATGCAGCCTAGGAGGCTGTTGGCTGCCTTTGTTGTAGGAGCACATTGCTGCCTCATGGTCAGCTTGTTGTCCATCAGGACTTTCCAGGGCCTTCTCTCCAGCCTGTCAGCTCTCAGTGTGTACTGGTGCCTGGATTTGTTCCTCCCCAGGTGCAGAACGTTGCACTTCCCTTTGTACAGCTGCATGAAGTTCCTGTCTGCCCATTTCTCCAGCCTGTTCAGGTTCCCCTAGATTGCAGTAGGACCCTCTGGTGCATAAGCCTGTTGTCATCTGAAAACTTGCTGAAAGTGCATCTGTCCAGGTCACTAACAAAGATGTCAAACAGCACTGCTCCCACTGTTCACCCCTGGGGTACACAACTGGTTACTGGCCTCCAGCTGGGCAGTATGCCACTCATCAAAACTGTCTGGGACTAGCCATTCAGCCAGTTTTTAATCTACCTCACTATCCATTTATCTAGTCCATACCTCATCACCGTGTCTATGAGGGTGTTAGAAAGATAACAGTGTCAAAAGCCTTACTGAAGTGCAGGTAAATGACTTCTACTCCTCTCGCCTCATCCACCATACCAGTCATTTCATTGTGGAAGGCTGCTGGGAATTTGCTTTTGTGAATCCATGCTGACTTTGTGTGTTTGGAAGTGGTTTGTTTTGTGTGTTTGGAAATGGTTTCCAGGATTGTTCACTCCATCTCTTTCCTAGAGATTGATGTGAAGCTTTACCAGCGTGTTCTTACCTAGATCCTCCATATTAGCTTTCCTGAAGAAAAGAGCAACATTTGCTGTCTGCCAGTCATCAGGACCCTCTGCCGGTCATCACAACCTTTCAAAGATAACCAAGAGTGGCCTTGCAACGACACAGGCCAGCTCCCTCAGCGCTCATGGCTACATCTCACCAGTGTCTGTGGACATGTATGGGTCCAGTTTGTTTAACTGCTCCCTAACATGATCCTCCTCCACTAAGGATACAACTGCTTCCCCTTGGCATTTTCCACAGTCTCAGGGGCTGGCAGTTCCTGAAGACTAGTCTCACCAGTAAACACTGACTTGAAGGAGGTGTTAAGTACCCTGCCTTTTCTGTGACTTTTGTCATCAACTCCGCTTCCCCATTTAACTGTTGGTCCACATTTTCCTCAGGCTTGCTTTTGCTGCTGCTGTCCCTTTAGAAACCTCACTTTCCACCCTCCAAATTCAGAATTTTAGACAGATGTTAAAACTACCTAAGAGACAATCATTACTCTCTTTTCCTAAAAGCATCTAAATAGAGATAAAACAAATAATGTAATGGTACTGTATAAACAAAGGCTACATTAGAGTTGGATTATACCAATTCTAATGCAGTTTTTCAATTATATTTTAGCTTTATCAAGCTCAGAATGGCTCTAACAAATGTATCAAAGCTTTAATCTCACAGTTTATGCTGGCAACAGACCCTCTATGTGGACAGAATTACAAGACTGTCTTCAGATGGCTGATGATGTTCCAGGCATGTTTTTCTCATTAAAAATATACACTTGTTGAAAAATCTCAGGGTTAGCCAAGCATGAATGTTTCTGGGTATGCATGAAGGTTATGTAAGTTGACCCACTGCTCTGGGGCCTCCTGGTGGAAGACCATATGTGCATCTTTCTCACAGTGGACTGTAGTAAGGAGATGGGGCAACTTCCTAGCTTTGGAGCTTTGAGTCAGATTTACTATTCTAACGTGGTTATTTTATACATTTTTTGTCTTGTTAACACACACCTTAATGACTCAAGGGAGGTTCTACTGAAATTAGTTCTTTCTCAGTGTTTCTTTCTGTAGATGTTCAATTGTAACTGCAAACCATCTTAGTGTACGGTGCTTCTTGAGTGGTATCCAGAAGCTGAGATCTGTAGGTTTTGCCTTTTTTTTTTTTTTAAGTGAGACATCACATAGAAAGGGTTTGTGAGCATTGGATCATATTTAGAAGTGTGACTACTATTAATATTATGCTTTTATTTTTCTAGTCTGGAAAGAATCTTGACCAACAAGATGTTAATATTTATTTTACTGGTATCTGTTAATTATTCTTCTTTTCTAAGCTGTTACTGTAAAACTGAGGTTATTAATGAAAATTTAGGTAGAATGATTTGCTCTATTCTGTTGCTGAGGGGGTGAAATAAAGACACAAATACATTTATCACCACTAACTTACAAAGCAAGCTTCAGTCCAATTCAGTTAAGAACAGCATGCTATCCTCAATAACAGAGTCTTTTTACAGATAGAGGTAGTGAATAGATTTACACACGTAATGTGTTATAAGGTGGTAAGACTTAATATGGTAATAACTTGTGGGAAGTCACAAGAGGTAACTGCTGGAGAGACAAGGAGTGTATTTCTCCCATGTTCTGGGGTTCCTAGCTCATGTTTTTTGCCACTGAAGCCTAATTCTATGAAAACAGAATGTTACAGACACATTGTAAGGGTGTGTTGATCATAGAATTCTTTAATAAACCCTTTATTTTTAGTAAAATAGTTTTCAAATAATCAGTAATTTGACAGAACATTTTAAAATCGTTTATAATTAAGAGCTAATGCCCATGGAATAAAACATTGTCATAGGTTAATGGCCTCCGGCTGGTTCATGAATGCAGAAGCGCTTATTTTCTAAGCAGCAGGCACTGATCCTCTGACAGTCTTCTATTAGAACAACATTTTTTTCTGCTATATAAAAAGTCTAGTGCAGATTTAAACATTTCATCTGATGGATCATGGTGCATTAGCATGACAGATACTTACTGTACCATGTTTGACTCAATGCACATTTACAGAGTGGAAGGCCTCTGTCTAGGTCCTAGATTAATTAGTGATTTTGAATAGACCTTGTTATTTGCTTGGGCTATCTGAAGAGTACTTGTTTTGATGTTTCTATTCTCTTCGTCCATTCCACCTCTTGAACAAGCCCAGTAAAACTTCAGCTTCTAGCAATTCGTAAGTATTTCCATAAAATAGTTCAGGCTCTTTTTGGAAAGTGTTGAGGAACAGCAAAGAAAAAGAAGAAGTATATCCCCTATAAAGCAAACAAGGATTAATAAAATTATACATTATAGGGATTGCTTAAAGGGAGACATGGTTCCAACAGTCTGTGTGCAGCCTGGGTCGTACTTTAAATCTTGCCTTTGTTATGAATCCCAGAAGTGATGAGTGCCAATTTAATAGGAGTCAAGCCAGAGAACTGTTCTGTGCACTCTTCTCTTTTTTTTCATGTGTACATGCCTAGGAGTTAAGCACAAAGAATAAGCAGTGAAGAAAAAATGTGGTTTTATGCAACGATGAGTCTGATAGGTAGATGAATGGATCTTCTAATACAAACTGTACAACTAACTCCTTCTGTCAACCTGAGCACTTAATGGGTTTGTCTTCCTGTTGGGAGTGGGGCTGTAGATCATTAACATTGGTACAAGGCTTCAAGATGCAAGAAAAAAATGTAATTAGTAAAGGCTTTTTGGGAGGTGTTAGGAAAACGAACTGTGTATCAGAGAAACAGGTCCTCGTAGAAGACTGGGTGCTAAACCAGGAAACAGATTGTCTCAGAAGTTACCCTTCTGAGAAAACGTCATGAATATTTTGTCAGTCTTACAGAACAGGAGCTCTCAGTAGATGGCAATGCTGTGAACTATAGAACTTGACAAGGCAAGTGATGATTATGAAATTTCAGACATAATGGGCTCTCCTTATGCCTTTATGATCTCAATATTGTTGAAGATGTTGCAAAACCCTTCCAGAAATCACGGGGTTAACCAGCATAGATGCTCAGTATTCTGTTGATCCTGAAGCACCTTTCTTCCTTTTCACACTCCCTCACACCTTTGAAAGATTTTTTGACTCAGCTCAGCTTCTACCAGTCTCCTTTGAAAGGCATTTTTGAGTAGAAGAATAAATTCTTTATCACTGTGTAAGCAATATGTTATTTCCATTGTTGAACAGTCTATTTGACCTGTACTAAACTAATTAAAGAAATATTCAGTTTCTTTACTAGGAGAGGGAGAGAGTGCATAAGAAAGCAGGAAACGATCTTTACACATCAGTCTCTCCTAGAGAATAATTGAATGCCAAGAGTGCTGACCAGGTTGCAGCTATAATGAGCTTTTATAAACTTTTCTACTAGTGTTCCTGTTCTTTGCCCACTAAGATCCCCTCCCTTAGTACCAGCAAGGTAGAAGGGAGGACATGAACTCAGTGGAGGGGTGAGGAAGAGCTGATTCATTCCTGAAAACACAATGGAGCTTACTGAAGAGTTATTCCAGTTTAAGATGTCTTGTGTTTTGTACTGTGGACTGTAGAGGAAAAAAAACCTACACCAAAATACCCTGGATATTACCCTGAATGTTCTCGTAGTAATACCTCTTTAATAGGAGTGAACAAGAAGGCAAGATGAGGCACATGGAGTGTGCAAGCTACCCAGGAGGATGGGCATGAAGCAAAATGAGGTGCCAGTATAAATGAAGAAAACTTGAAGCTGCACCTCACAGCAAAGCGCATGTCTGCTAAGTCTTCCTGAGAAGATCTCACCCTCATGCCTGGCACTTCCACAGCAGATAACCTAAGCTGACATCCACCTTGGCTGCATTACAGAAGTAATATTTTCACCAAGACAAACTGTTGTTGAACAGCAACCCCATCAAATTACTCATGCTTTCCTTTAGCAGACATGCATGTTTTCTTTTCCACGGCAGACTTCCTTTTTTTCTTTTTTTTTCTTTTTTTTTAGTGTATACTAAGACTAGTCCTCCTTCCACTGCTCAGACTTGCTAGGTGTGATTCCACAGAGTCGTCATGCATCATCCACTTACAGTACATTAACAGAAAGCAAATGATAGTTTTGACCAATTATGTAAAGCAGTTTTGTAAGTGTATAGGAAGTAGTTGTGGAAAAAAAGTTATTGCTCTTGCCATCTTTGCCTTCTAGTTTTTTAACTTCAGTGAGAAAATGAGGCCTTCAGGGCTAATGAGACAACTCTGGTAGGACCAGCCTCTCTCTACCCTGGTCTACAGTCAACAAGAGCCTAGATAAGAACACGAGGAATTGCAACATGTTTGAACAATGGGAACTTTACTTAGAACAGCATCAAAATGATTAAACTGGATAAGCAACTGTTCAGCTGCCCAGCTGCCTCTGGAAAAAATATTTAGTGAAAAGGGTGGGATGATTTACACCAACATTTATCCTCCCAAAAAACTGTCAGTCAACTATGTTTTTCTCTCTTCTCCTGAGAAACAGGATTTGTCAGACTTCCTGAGCTGCTGGTATTTAAAATATAAACAAATTAAAACAAAAAACAATAGGTGTTTTTCTACAAAGGAGCTATTCATTTGTGCTTAGCTTTTCATAAAAAAAGGTGTTACAAAAAGTCTAACTACAAACCTATATTATAAACAGTCATGTGCAGGGGAACATCTTATTTTTTTTTTCCATCAACATTCAGCCTCTGATTGGTCTAATTTTCAGTCAGATTGGTTAGTAAAAAGACATAAATCTGGCTACTTCATTCTACTCTGGCTTTCGATCAGTGCCTTAGCCTAGGAGTATTCTAAAATTAGTAGACCTCCATGTGTAGTAAGGTGACAATGTGCTAGGCAGACGGTAGGATTTGTCCTTATATCAGTGCTGTCCACTGCAGACAGGCACTGCTGCAAGAGTGAAGAAATACATCTCTGAAACACGTTTCCCAGCTGCAACCATTTGATAGCACAATAAAACAAATATAATACCCTATACGGAAAACAGCTAAAAAAAGTCACTATGTAATCCCATGCTGTACCTATGAACACTGTTATGCTCTCTTCCACCCAAAAAGCCTGAGTCTCACAAACACTGATGAACACCGGAATACGTTTTATTTTCATGTCTTGGGGACAGCATGGCATAACTTGCCTGGGGTTTTGTTTTGCTCCTTGTTGTTTATGAGCTTACACCTTGGTCATGAAAATGAGAATTTCCCACAATTACCAGTTCTTCTACTGGGTCATGAAAGTAAATGGAGAGCAAAAAAATAATCTAGAGCTACCCACACCCATGCTTTGGGCTGACGGCTGGAATTTTTACACTATTATAAGAAAATCTCGTGACACATTTTTCACTTCTTCTCTTTGTAGCAGGGAATACGAACTTTTCAAACTTGCTGTAAAGCCTCAGTCCATCATGTAGAAGGTCATTAGAAGCCCTTATTGTGTCAGGGAGACAAATAAATCTTGGTGTATAGCTGTGGGAGAAGCAGGAACCTTGCTCCAGATAGTGAGGACCCTGCCTCAGATGGTTTTCCTATAGGTGGTCCAGTATTCTTCTTACTACTAGAGGCCAGAGATGTGTGAGCTGGGGCTGATCAGCACTATCTGGTCCTGTCTTCTCACTGATTTCCTTTTCTGTTTCCTGGGTGAAGGGGGTCTGTTTGTGCGCATGTTTGTGTGGAGGCTCAGTGCCAGCCGTGGGTGTGGAACCACAGATCATAGGGGTGCACACCAGGATGCCAGCAACTGGAGAGACTGGGGTGTCTGAATGTTGTCTGGGTGCATATGTCAGTGTGTGCAGTTGCTAGCAAACATCAAGCTGGACTAGTGCCAAGTAGGATAAGGGGTTTGGGAGTTACGTCCTGGAGTGGCCCTAGATCTGGGCTGGATACTGTTGAGACCAGAATGTCTATGAGTCAAGTGCTGGAGCGGCCATAGGTCCAAGCCAGCTACTGCAGAGACCAGGGGTCTGAGCTGGATACTGGTAAATTCCATGGGTCTGGATGAGCTACCAGAGATACCTGTATGTGTTTGTATGTGTGTGCCTGAAGCAACTGGGAGACAATGAGGTCCAGAACTACTGGACAGATGTGTGTCTAAGGCCAGTTACTGGATGGATCCATATTTAATATATACATATATATGTATATATTTTCCACCAACAGGCTTTCATTCTGATCAGTCAGAGAGGGAACAGGATGAGGATGTTAGAGGTCCCAAGTTTTCGTAAATGCTGTTTCTTCTGCCTCTGAGGCTGGTGGCGTGTACTTGTATACATATATTGTGTGTATGTGTACATGTCTGCCTATTGGGAACGTATACTCAGCCTCACTGCTCACTGGGCCTGGGGACATGGACCTGCAGCAGCCTCACCACTGTTGGGCTGTGAGACTCGGCAGCTCTGAATACGTATCAGCAAAACCCTCCATTATTTAGAACATTGACTTGTGGACCTTGAAATACCATCCTTGCCATCTTACACTTGGAAAAGCTGAGGCAGAAGAAAGCAACATAATCCAATGCACCAAGCAGGCCAAAGGCAGAGCATCTGTGGTTTTCACCTGGTTGAAAAGTGAGAGTCACCACTCAGAGGCAGTGAATAAAACAGAGCTCTGGGCTGAGGACTCTGTAGGCAAAGAGGAGTGGACAGGAACAAAAGCCTCCTAGCTCAACTAGCAAGGTGTCTCTAAGAGGGCAGAGATCGTAAATGTCTGCCACACCTCAGCAGGCAGAGGTTAATATTTTGAGAAATACGAAAAATAAAGATATTGCGAGTTTTGTACTACTTGTCCCAAATCAAATCAAAGAATAGAACAGAACCAGTACATTTCTCTTTAAAAGATTGTCATATATTAGGCTGGTAAGCTATAACACATAAGATGAAGTAACTACTACAACAACACATGCCTTATCATGCCTTGTTCTTTAATTGTCTTTCACACTGGATAGTTTTCCATTCTATCCTCTGCCTTGCTCCAAACCACATAGTAAAGAAAGCATTTCTGCCACTTAGCATTAAAGTCTTTAAGACAGACCGCAGTGCAATTAAACTATTGTGCTGCTGGAGGTGCAGAACAGCTTGGCATGTGGTTTTCCTTACACTTCACACTTGGATTTTGTCAAGAAACAGTGCCAAGCGGCAACATGTGAAGTCTGTAGACGGTGGCTAAATATATCTTACTGTGGATAGTCTACAGATCCTGGTTCCTTGCTTCAAGCACCGCAAAGCAAGCCAGAAGAAATGCAAAAGCAGGATGCTTGGCTTGACTTCCTCTGTGGCTGACAAATCCTGGAGAGGTTTGCACCCTGAGTTCCTTAGTTGGGGTGGAAACTTGACAGGACATGGTGCATTTTGAAACAGCGCACATGGGGACTGGTGGAAGAGGCAGGAGATAAATCCTGAAGTGAACTTTTTTACTGTTATGAGAAAATATTGCAACTGTTTGGAGAATGCCCTACTGAGCGTCTCTGGTTAGCTTTATTTTGTGTGAAAGCCACCTGGAAAATCTTCCTGACTCAGTTGGAGTATGAAAACAACGCCAAAACATCAGCTCAAGCTCAGCTAATTGCAATACTAGTTATTAAGTTGTTATTGGCTTAAGTAGCTCTTGGAACCACAGAGGAGCAAAGTGAAAGTGTCAGGAAGTGTAAGACAGGGGAGGTAGATGCTGCCTTCCCTTCTTTTCACTGCAGAATAATGGTATCATAACTCACAGCTTCAGAGCTTCGCATCTGTGCATTTCTGTGTGTGGTGAGAAGATTTTTTAAAAACAGGTATATGACTGCATACAAAATAAAAATACATACACTTGCACACGCATATATAGGTATATCCTGCTCATGTGTCTGCATAAGAACAAGATCCAGTGGACAGCTTGAAGTCTTCTGTGGAATTGCTTATATTTCGGTAGGAATTGTTATGATGTTGTAATGCAATCACAACAAAATCCAGTTTGATTTTTTTCTGTCATCCAAGCCTGCCTTAATTTGACAGGGACCGCTGGAAACAGGCATTCCTCTTGAAGGAAAATGTGACCCTTTCTATACTCTCCATTAAAATCCTGTGACTTGAGGAAGGCACACTAAGCTGATGGGATACATGTGTAAAAGTATGGGTACTGAAAATCGCTATACCTATACAGTGCACTCATATAAAAGGCTGAGGAATAATGCTGCTCGATTAGCAGCAAAGAGAAACTGAATGAAGGTGATTTGCACCCTGGTTAAATCTCTGTTTCTCACTATGAAGGCAGAAGTTCCTGTGCATCAAAAACCTCTGCAGCTGTCCGGATAGTTAAAGGGACTGAGAACATTTGAAGGGTTATCCAAAGGCATTCGTAACCTTTCAAACTAATGGCTATCTTAGGAAAAACAAGCCAAAATCTTGAATAAAAAAAAGAATTGATACAATTTCCCATGAAATGGGAACAGAGCGGCATGTTGCTGTGTAGAACAAAATGATAACATTGATCCAGAGTGCCAAACAGTCTTATTATTTTATAAGCACAGACCCTGGGGAACAGAAGTGTGTTTACCAGTTCATGAGAGCCTGTTCCCTGCAGTACTGCAGTATTTGACCTATTACAGCTCAGAACAGGTCACAAGGCACTCTGTGACAGAATAGCTTTTCAGGCTGAAAACTTAAAGGTTTGAGTAAGTGGTACATTCAGCTCCACAGCATGTATATCAGGAAATTCTCCAACAATTTCATTACATTATTAAGAAAGATGATTTTATTATTTGAAAATGTTGCATGAAAATGTATTTCAGCACCCAGAATTTATTCAGACACAAATATTTCTATTTTTCTTTCTTTCTCCTAAAAAAATCCCCAGAGTTCTTTTACTACTTTGGCCTGGGCTGTTTTTACTGTTTTTTCCCATTTTAAATAATTTGCTCTGGCATAATATACACACATATAAATATACATGCAAATACATGCTTAATAATGTATTAACTTAAAAACCATATTTGTTGTACTGTAGCTAGCATGAACTGCTTTTATGTCACTTAGATGTGTTTTTCTCCATGTTTATTGTAAACTGCAACATTATGGCATTTTCAGAGCATCTGGAAGAAGGTCAATGATGATTAAATTAGGATCATTAATGAATGCTTACAAGGACAGAGTGTAGATTATAAAGAACATCAAACAAGGTGTGCAAGTAACAAAATAAACGAAGTCTGGCCTTCAGTGAATTTGAGTCCTATTTCAGCTTCCATCACAACCCCACCATAACCTCTGTTGCCACCTTTAAACCTATTTGTGCCTCAAACTCCTTTTATATCTCCAGTATCCTTGGGGCATATAATTACCTACATCCTTACCTGACTGGGTGGGAGTCCACTGGTCTGGACTGGGATGGTAGCCTGCTAGGACAGCTACAGCCTCTCAGAGCAGGCAGCTGAACAAGCAGCCATTCCCCTGCAACAGTCACTAAACTTGGGCTCTCTTCAGCTCAGATTTTATGTGAATTTGTATCTGACAGATGCTTGTTCCCTAGTTTCATTTTTCGTCTAAAAAATACTTAGTGTTTCTGAATACCCATTACTTATAAGCAATTTAAATTAATTGCGGTATAAGGGGAAAACTATAATCCTTTTGCTACTTTTCCACTAAAAGAAAACAAATAAAAATGACCAGGAGTATCAGAGTCAGAAGCTGTTCAAATGATCAGAAAAAAAGTCAGAGATGTGTAAGGATGCTGGGGAAACAAGGAAAAGACATATCAATGTGAAAAAGGGAATTGTTTCAGCTCAAATTTGTTAAGGTTTGTCCTTGATTGTTCTTCTAGGACTTTCTCTGGGGGTATGTTTGATATATGTGCAACACAGAAGAGTTGAAATAGTAAGAAAGGCACAAATTCTCTATGTATAACTGCCTTAGGAAGTACTCTTCGATTCCTGTGCTGCCAGGAAATACATCAGAGCAGACTGTTTTGTGGCACACTGGGACTTTTAGTTAGAGGCTGGACTGGAAGGAAACTTCTTCTTGTTCTTTGGATTTGGGTGTAGAACAGAGAATTTGTAAGAAGCAAGCACCTGTGGCTGTGCAACAGCTGGTCCATCCACAGCTGTGGATCAGTGCACAGAGGTGCTAACGGCTTGCCTATTAGTGGGTGTTGGGATGTAAGCATCCAGAGTGAAATTTTCCTTGAAAGGAGCAAAAATTGCTATATGATAGCTGTGCCCAGAACAATACTTATGTAACAAACCCTTCAAAGCACTCCCATCCCAGTGAGCCTTTCCCCTATACACCATACTGTCTCTAACAGTAACCTTGAATGAGAGGTTTCTGAGCTGTATGGCTCAATATTGTATTAGGAAAGGAGTCACTTAGTCTGAACTGCATCTAACAAAGTTTGCCTGCTTAACAGAGGCCTCTTGATGAAAGTTGTTTCGTATGTGCAACTGAATCCTTTTTCATTGCCTTTCTTCTACCACCTGCTCAGAGAAATGGGACTCATGCACACTCTGGAAATAAAGACTATCAAAATGCTGCAGATCAGCACAGCTACAAGCTTTGCAGGTGTGTTGCTGCATAATGAAGGAATTATTTCAAGAAGAAAGCTGAAAAATGAATAAAAAGGATGAGGAAATTCTTTGCTCAGTGACATGCATATATGAAGTTTGCCATACAAGTGTACTGAGATGTTGCAAAATGTATTTCCTTTAAAGCTGGACAGTCATTGCAAAATGAGGCCACATTTTAACAACATATTTGAGTTAGTAATAAACTGCTGAAAATGTCTGAGGGGCAGGTAGGTTGCAAGTATAGTAGCTTAGGACTCTATGTGTTTGAGTTCAACAGTGAGACATTTTTGCTGCACAGAAGGGAGTATGATCCTGTATTTGAAGCATTAAATAAGAAGGGAATGTTTTCATTAAAGAAACTCTGAAAAGTGATTTATGGCCCACTGGTTGCATCTCGTACTGGAAAAAGGAAACCCCATAAATAAAATTGCTTAGAGTTCAGTATACTTTCCAAAGGGCCATCTAAAAACTTTTCTTTTAAAATAAATGCTGAACAATAAAACATTAAGTCTAATACTAGCTGCTGTTCCACGTTTTAACTGCTTTGTGACTGTATTCCACTAAGTTTCTGAGAAAGCCTTCTGAAGTGACACACTCCCAATAGAAAGACAGACTCTAAAAGTGATCTGTCAGAGGTGTAAGGAAACACCTGGAAGTATGAGGATTCTTTGTATCTCGGTAATGCCTGAAGGTCTACTCACAATTGAGATCCTATTTTACTGTGTACTGTTTAAACAAAAAGTGTATTTCCCATAACCTACTGAAAAAAAAAAAGTAAAAAGTAAAAAAAAAAAGCAAAGAAAGGAAGAATATTATTGGATACAATAGGTTTGTCTTCACTGCAGAACACATCTGCCTGCATGGAGAAAGCTGCTATTATGTATAAATTCCTTAAAAGTTCACTTCACCATTGCTGGTCTTTGAGTAGGTGCTACTAGGGACTTACATTTATATTAATTAGTCATCTTACAAGAAAATGTGTTTAAAACTGTCTTATAAATGGCACAGAGATTGGAAGAAGAGAGTACTGTGTATAAAACAATTTATGATACCCTTATTTCAGAATGAAGTCTATCATGTCCAAAGACAACCTGCAACATGGTAATGAATTATGTGTATTTGAGGAAAGATTTTTCTTTGTAAATTTTTTTGTGTAGTTATGTAGTGAAATAGTTTGCATTTCCCTTTTCCATAGTAAGTTCTGCTTCTGAATAATTTCTCTTCCTAGCCTATATAAATGGAAACCATGTCTGACGTTGATAATATGAATAGTAAAAATATGGGACAGTTGTAGAAGTTTACAAATCTCACTCAGCAATGAGTTAATTAAACAAGATCTCTAAGCTGTGTTTTGGCTCCCTGAGATAATAAATTGAGATATAAGCTCAAGCTCTTGCTCCAAATGCTCACTGTATTTGACGAAATTCAAACACAGAACTAATCTCCTCTGCTGTTTCTGGCCTTTATAATGGACTGAACCAGTACTTCAAATCCAGACACTTGTGGCTTGAGTGGGAGGGTAAACATCAGTGTTGTGAGGGAATGAGCTGGATAATTTTTAATGCAGCATTGCAGAAAACATACTCTATAGTACATGTCCAGTTCCTGTTTATGAACCACAGAACTAGCTGCAGCTGTTTATTATGACTGGTTGTGCCAGTTTGATAGAGTGTAATCATATTTGCATAAAGATAAAAAGGGAGGTGTTGTAGAACAGAGTTTAGCCCCATGCTTTTAACATGAATTAAAGGTAATTTCATAGTAATTAAGTGTAATTTGTTAAAGAATTCTTCCCAGCAAATGATGACTCTGATTTCATAATTACAGGACAATGTTTACTATGGCTTTCAAGGTAGGATAAAACATACCTGAGGGTATAGTGTCCCATAATAGAAAGATCTAATGTTGCTATGAAAGACAGGTGTTTTGTCAGATTTCAGCTACACACTCTCACACCTGCAATGCATTAACCCTAGCAGTGATGTTAATGAAGACCAGGTGCTTCTCCCACCCTCCAGAGGAGGGATTGGCCTGAGTGTTATTGTGTGCTACCTGAGTGTCTCACATTTGTTTCTCCAGATGGGCTTCCATGCCTGCCAGGAGGTGTCCTTTCATACTTCTAGTGTGGGAAGAAGCTGAAGCCTGGAAGAAAGTCCCATGCAGCCATCAGATCTGGTCACACAGATAAAAAGCCAATATCCAAGCTCATGACAAACAAACATGGTGGCTATGCATGAAGAAAATAAACAATATGTAGAAAAAAAGATACTTCATAAAGGGTATGCAGCCATATCTATTCTTTTCATACCATGATCTAGGACAGAGATATGAGTGTCCAGAAAATAGACACAAAATAGCTATAAAAGTGCAAGATAGGTATCAAAAAAATGACATATTATTGACATCTACCAGATACAGTCCAATTGAAAGGCCCTTATTCCTTTAAAATTTATGCTATTTAATTGGGAAATTAGAAATGGATGCCTTAAGCAAAATTTGTTTTTAATAAAACACAAGGCTTTAATTGTGATTGTGCCTACATAGTTTTAATATTCTGTTATGGAATATGAAATTTTTTTTAAAGGAATTCTTTCCAGGACAATTGTTTCCCATTTTCTTTGCATTTCCACATTTTAGATTTGAGGTTGTCTACTCCCTGCAATTTATAACAGTTAAGGAAAAGTTAATAATTGCTCTGAGAAGGAAAAAAAGAGAAACCTATTGAAAGGGAAAAGAAAGGGGAAAAGGTCTGCATTCTCAGCAGGAGCTTAGTTAATTATTTGACTCCTTCACAGCCATTTCTTGCACATGACACTACTTCAGCAAAACAATTAGCCTTTCCACACTGAGGGGAAAAAACAGGGATGGCCAAATATTGGAATCTGTGACACAGTGCTTAATTCTAAAATCCTAGTTAAGTTAGGACAGACCTGAAGCACTGCAAATATAGGGCTTGTTGTCTTCTCTTTGCTTTTAAACATGACATTCTTGAACTGATAATACAGAATGGGAGGACACAGGAAAGATGTGCATAAGGTAGTTTTTAAAGGCTAAGCTATGGTGTAGTGCATGTAATGAATTCTATTGTGCTGTCCATTTAATGAGCCCTCCTGTACTGAACTCTGGTACAGTAAAGAAGTGGAATCATCCGATGTGCTTTCTTTCCCTGCTCATTTGTTACTGACTTTATTTTGTGTTTGAGATTCCTATGGAGTCCTTGGCCAAAAATTTCTTAGGCCATAACACATTCAAACCATTTTACACAGACACATCAGTCTGCATATGTAATCTGACCATTGTGGATCTACTTCTTTTTTATCTAATTCAACCCCCACCCCCGAAATCAATCAGCCTCATCTTGGTCCCTGGTAAGGTGGTGGAGCAACTTGTCCCACTAATCATTTCCAAGCACATTAATGATGAGAAAATCATCAGGAGCATGGCTTCACCACAGGAAAGTCATGTTTGACCTGGTAAATTTCTGCAAATTACTGGTCTGGCAGATGAGTAGAGAGCAATGGATGTTGCCTATATGACTTCAGTATGGTCTTTGACACTGTCTCCCCTAGGATCCTTGTAGACAAGCTGTTGGTGTATGGGCTGAATGAGCAGGCAGTAAGGTTGATTGAAAACCAGCTGAGTGGCCAGCCCCAGAGAGTGATGATCAGTGAAAAAAAGTCTAGTTGCAGACCAGTAAGTAGCAATGTACCTCAGAGGTCAGTACTGGGTGCAGTTCTGTTTAACATCTTCATGAATGATCTGGATGATGGGGCAGTGTACCCTCAGCAAGTTTGCTGCTGACACAAAACTAGGAGGAGCAGCTGATATACCAGCAGGTCATGCTGCCACCCAGAGGGACCTTAATAGGCTGGAGAAATGGGCAAACAGTATCTTCATGAAGTGCAAGGTCCTGCACCTGGGAAGGAACAACCCCGTGCACCACTGTGTGCTGGGGACCCCCGAGCTGGAAAGCAGCTTGGCAGAAAAGGACCTGGGGGACTTGGTGGACACCGAGTTGAACATGAGCCAAAAATGTGCCCTTGCTGCAAAGCAGGCAAATGGGATCCAGTATTCCAGCAGGTCGAGGGAGGTGATCTTTTCCCTCTCCTCGGCACTGGGGAGGCCACACTTGCAGTACTGGGTTCAGTTCTGGCCTCCTCAGTATAAGAGAGACATGGACATACTGAAGAGAGTCCAGCAAAGGCCACAAAGACGATGAAGGGACTGCAGCATCTCTGCTGTGAGGAAAGGCTGGAAGAGCTGGAACTCTTCACCCTGGAGAAGAAAAGGCTTGGGAGGGATCTTACTTAGGTACATAAATACCTGGAAGGAAAATGCAAAGAGGACAGAGCCAGGCTCTTTCCGATGGTGCCCAGTGACAGGATGAGAAGCAATGGGCACAAAATGAAACACAGGAGGTTCCCACCGAACATCAGGAAGCACTGTTTTCACTGTGAAGGCAATCAAGCACATGCAAAGGTTGCCCAGAGAGGTTTTGGAGTCGCCATCCTTGAAGACCTTCAAAAGCTGTCTGGATATGGTCCTGGACAACGTGCTTTGGGTGGTCCTGCTTGAGCAATGGGGTTGGACTAGATGACCTCCAGAGGTGCCTTCCAACCTCAACCATTCTGTGAGTGTGTGATTCTATGGTTCTGTGATTTTCATCTCATCCCTTTTTCTGTCACTGACCCGAACACCTCGTACATCAGCCACTGTCTTCCTAGCCGCAGAAGAAAAAGAATGCAAATCTACATGCCATTCAGGTAAATGACCTTTGGGACAGCAGTTATACTGAGTGGGTGGAGTTTCTGTGTAGGAGCTTAAGACTGCTCAAACAGTATGTCTTTTCCTTCAGTGGCCTCTGGATCAAACATTTTTTGCATAGCCTTTGTACGTCTTAAAAGTCCAGCTTGCTTTGTAGCCAGCAAATGTTCTAGAACAAGGAAATACTCTTACGAAATTATTAGAACTATTGCTATTAATGTTTGTGTTCATGCAGCAATATATTTATCTATTAATATTAAAACATTCTGCTGTGATATAGAATATGTTCTTGTCATTACTTGAAGTGGTAGTGCAACCATTGTCATTCTTAAGAAAGGATTATCTTCCCCATTCTCTGAGAAAAATCTGTATTGTTAGCAGCAATTCAAGAATACATATTTACTGTAGTTTTGAAGTCTAATCCTTAAGAGTATTCTCAACAAATTTGCATTTTGCTGAATGTTCCTTTCTGGATCTACTAACTGCAAAAGTGGCAAAATACTGAAAATTAGAAGTTTGCGTATGTTCAAATGAATAACTCAGACCAGGATTCTTATACATGAGATGAAACAAACCAGAAAATCACACCGGACACTGTCATAGGGTTTTATTCTGCAGCATATTTTAATTATGCTAGGAGTACCACATATATCTGCAAATGAGAAAGCAATCATGTAGAGCTGATTAATTAATATTTTTCTTTATTTTCAGATCATTTTATTGTAGCATCCTGAATTTGTTTTTTTTTGTCTTGTGTATGACTGGATACAGTTATGAAGTATGAAAATATTTTAGTGACTTCAAAATGGAAACACAGGAAGCTCAAAGACTATATTTTTTCTACATATTAAGGGGTTTAAATATTACCTGTATAGTTAGACAACTGATGGGATATTTTTGAAATATTTCTGGTTGTCCTAATGCATTTTTGCACTTAAGAACTGATCCATAGATACCTATCCAGAGTACTCCCTGACAGAGCAGCTCCTGAAGTGGGAAGAAGAATGCAGAATACCTCACATAGTCCCTGCTCTGGTGCTGGTCCTCCTTGTCCACTGTTTGAACCTCTGGCTCAAAAAAGTTATTTCACAAATCTTTACAGAACCTTTATAAATTAATGATAATAATTATCATAGTGGAACAAACCAATAAACCACCTTGGCCAGTCTTTCCAATTTCCAAGAATCTCAGTGGATGGCATTAATTACTTGCAAGGCACAAAATCATGGCACAGTTTAACTATGGGAGAAGTCTTTTCCTAATGCCTGCTGATAATCAGCTTTGTTTCCTGAGGCATGAGGTCTGCTCATCTCAGATACAGATGTTAAATGAATGAGAGTGCCTTGCCTCCCCTTCACTGTTCAGGGGTGACAGTTTGTGGCACCTGTGGATCAACTGCTTTAAAGTCTGGCTCGTGCTGACTATCTGTGTACGACAGTGATACCCCCGTGCCCACATTCTCTGCCATGGAGAGACACTATATCTTCTTTTCCCAGCCAAATTTAACTCTCCAGCTCTTAAATCAACAGCATAAAACACAATTACAAATATTCATACTACACCTAATAGCTGACTTTCATAAGAATGCCCGATTAGGCCCTGAGGTGTCCTACACCTGGGTCTCCAAGGGTTTCATCTTGAAGCAAAACCTGCAGCTGTTAAGAATGAATTCTAGTTGTTCTGGTCATTGTATCCTGAAGCCCTCTTCCTTCACTCTGTCCTGTTTTTTCTCTCAAATGCCTGTAATCTGTTTGGGCAAAAGCATAGATGTGACGCCCCTTATTATCTTCCTTCAAGGTCTTTGGATAGGTAAAGGGGAAGAAATACCATTGTATGCCTGTGTTTGAGTTTTAACTGCCCCTGACTAACAGTGAGAATATTGCAGTTTATAACTGTTCTCACTCATAGAAGAGATAAACAGATCTTTCTCATGATGGAGTGACAGACTGAAAATCACATTTTTGCTCTGGCTTTTTTCCTTCATATACTACTTCATTCTCTGCATATGCTTTGTATATTCTGTCTCCTGTGTCGTATGGCAAGTTTGGTAACTGACATCAGCCTCTAACAACGTAGTTAGTATTCCTTGTCCTCACAATCTGTTCTCTAATGCATGCAGTTTCCGTTCTTTTCTTAATAACAATATTTTGTACTGTTGGTTGTGTACCGATTTCCAGAGAAAAAATAATGCATAATATTTGCATTTAGACTAATATTTTGGATAGTGACTCCTACTACAGTATGCATATCTCCTTTAAAAAATTTACCTGAACTTGTGGTGCTTTCACTCTCTTTCTCACTTTGCTGGTGCTTGTACGCTGCTGTAAGGTTTTGCGTTTCTTCTCATATGCTGGTTATGGTGCTGACTTTTTCTGTTTGCAATAGCATGTGAAGCCCTACCTGGTTAATATTTTTCCCTATGATATGGAGCTCGTAAAGCTTTTCCCTCTTTTATTTTGCATTTATTAAAAAATATTCAGTTCCATTACATTGTTTGCCTTCCCTAAGCTTTGGCCTTAGACATATGGCTGCTTATACTGGTTAACTCTAGTTATTCCAGTAGTTATTTCAGTTCTGGTCCCTCCAAACTGCAATATTTAACCCTTCATCTTCAGCTGCTACTGCCAAATATTTTATTCTCTTTATATACTCTGTTTGTCAGTATCCCACTCATAAGCATCATATAATATTTCTAATAAGCCCGTTTGTTACAGTTTTCTTCTTAGTCCTCTCTAGACAAGTCAAATTAAAACTCAGGCAGACCAGTGTGGACTAGCTTTGAATAGATATTACCATCTTTCAACTTTTCTTCCTTTTGCTGGGATGCATGTTTGCAAATACAGATGGGAGTGCTATTTATATATACCTAAAAAATCTAGCAGATACTTTCTTGGTTCATCTGGTGCTTAGTAGTGTTATCACTCACTGCTTAAAATACTTGCAGGAATTATGCTTTATTCTGTGAAGGGCTTCAACTGCCTGTGAATAACAAAAATTGCTTTGTAATGGTTTAACCACGCTTTCTTTGAGAAGCTTAACTGTTAGAGCACAGTTCCAGTCTGTAAGAAAATGCCAGTCCCTGGTCTGTAAAATTTCTTGCAAGAGGAGTTAGTGAGTAAGATCATAATCCTTGGTATGTTACAAGAACCACATTAAACAGAGGTTTGAGATGACTATGCTCAGATATATATCTCCCAGTGTGAGAAAAGAAGACTTTAAAAATAAAAAAAAGGAAGATTTTGTACAAATAAACGATAAGGCATTTAACTTTTGAAAGAGAAACATAAAATGTCACAGGGAGACAGAACACGTTTCTTTCTAAAAATACTATTTACACACAACTTTCACATTTCCCAGTGTGGCCTAGCAGGTAGGTCCTATGTTTGTTTTGAATTGGTTTCAGTAACCTTCAGAATTTTGGCGGCACTACAGCCTCCTCTGGTTGCCTAGACATTCTTTCTGTCACATCTGGCTTGTGTGGCTGCTCACTCAGCCTTTCCCAGGGCACACTCACTTCCCTTGTAGCCCCCAGAACTCCCCTCCCTCCTTCTGTCTGGGAGGACTGACCCGAAGGCTTCTCCTGAAAGGAACATGGTGCAAGCTGAGAACTAAACAAAACCAACCTACTGTCCACCACAGGACTACTGCCTATAATTGGGAGAAATGGGGTAAAGTCCACAGGCACACTAAATTTCAGCAGTGTTTCATTATGGAATGGCCATCCAGAAACTGCGTTCTAGGATCTGCTTTTCTCTCCAGACTTTTTTTTTGGTTTTCGCTTGTTTTTTTTTTTTTTTTGGAAGTTAAAGATTCCTGACATGTGCATTATTCAGTGTAAATTCAGTTTCGCCTTCCAGCCACATGCTGGATTAAAAGTGTCATCTTTCCAAGTACACAATGTTTTTTAATTATCCCGCCAATGAAGCTGAATAAATGGCAGTCAGGTCACACCGTCCAGCATGGCTCATAAGTTTTATGAGCTGTGTTGCACACCACAACAATGTGTGCAACCATCTTTCACAAAACAGCACACTGTCTGTTAGCCAGATACTGCTTTTACTCTGGATGGTCCCAACTGCATGTCTTCTTGCAAGGTTGTCATATAACTTCAATATCTACCATTTACATTGTTAGCAATGAACTAAAGCTAGGATTACCATGATGTTGTCCTGAATTTCAAACAGTTCCTGACACTCATTACCCCTAGCATACAAAACTGTGTCTTTAGGAGTAACTTAACACTGTCGATGAAAACAGTAGTAAAAATATTGAGGAATTTTAGTGGAAAGAGCCTATTCTGCTACCTGGTTATATCCTGAAGGTAATACAGATGTAGGTTATTCATATGTTGGTCCCAGCTCTGAGACAGGCCTTTCATTAGGATGAGTCTCCAAGACTCTTGAAGTTCTCTTTTCCATTCAAAATACTTACTTTCTACACTTCTGTATTTTCCTTTCTTCAGGAAAGCTTTTATGTATTTGTTCAGCACCAACAGCACAGGAGACATTCTGTTCCTTGGGTCCCCAAGGTGTTATTGCTATCTGAGCCGTTCACTCCCCTCATAAGGAGTGCTTAACAGCTACAAGTCAGAAGTGTTGCCAGCAGTCATTACCTTCCTATCCAGATTTCCATTAGAAAAGTGGTTTTCAAAGTGTCTCTCTGTTTTTCATTTAAGAATTGCTAATAGCGAAATTACTGCTCAACAGGAAATGTCCCGCCAATTAGAGGTGGAGGAAAGAAATCTTCAGGTTTTGCTTTCTTAAAAAAAAAAAAGGGAAGAAAACAGACAAACTGAAGGCGATTTTATTTCCTGCTAGTTCTCACCACGTGGCTGAGTGTTGTGTAGCAATATGGTGATAATATCCAGAGGCTGCAGCGGGGATCAGGCTGTACTGCTAGGCAATGCATCTGCAAGCATTGTACTGGTTGTGTTGAACGTGTCACAGGCGATCTCTAAGGTCTTCCTGGGGGGTCTGGTCTCACGGTAACACAGTTCAGAAATCAGGCTGCCGCTTCCTTCAGTTTATCTGTCCTGGTTCCTACCTCAGGATGTTGGGACCTGGCTGGGTTGCACACCCAGAGTCAAGGAGGCGCATGATGTCGCATCAGCCCTGATCCCAGAACAATGACAAAAATAGAAATGGCATATGAAAGTGACAAAGGAGAAGGATAGGAAACAGTCAGGGAGAAGAAGTGCACTGAATTAAATTGCCTTTGGGAGTTTTGCCCACTGTTTAGAGAGATGGTAAGGCAGATAAAGAATGCTGCAAGGATCAGCTAGACAGGGAAACCCAGGGGAGTGTGAGTACACGGGAGCGGGAAAGACAGTCTGAAACAATCTTTCAAACCAGTAAAAGCAGAGGGCAGCAGGAAGCTGACCTTTTTCTGTAACCGATGTCAGCTGCAAGTTGTAACTTCATGCTATTAATTACAGTTGAGCATACCTCTGGTGTGTTACTGGTGTGTTTCTTCTGTTGGCATTAGAATTTTCCCTTTCCCTTTCCCTCCTGCTTCACTCCAGTTCCCACCTCCTGAAACAGGATCAAGTTTCAAACTGTACTCTGAGATGAAAAAAATAAAAAAGAATAATAACGAAGGGCCCTGGAAGGGAAAAAGTAGTTTGTACACCTTGTGGTTTTTAGGGCCTCCTAAGGAATTCTCAGGGCAGGCCACCTCCAACTGCAAATGCTTTATCTATGATTGCAAACTTTATACCATCAACGCTAAAGTTATGTCTTTGCAGAAAGGATTAAATCACTATTTAGTGGACAAATTGCCAGACAGCTCCTGCTGGAGTAATTTGTACCTCCAAAAAGTAATGAACCAAATGATTTGGATAGATTCAGAAGGAACCTGCAGTTTAACACTTTGAATCAAAACCAAAGTTCAGTTTGAGGTTTGAGTTAGAGACGTACCCAAACCGCCCCTCTTGCTATAAATAACTCCACGTTTTAGGGATGTTTGATGGAGGTTTGGATCTGATTTTGGGGTTTGGACTTATTCCAAGTTGGGATTTTTGTCATGTCAAATGTGTTGATTTGCTGGAAAAGTAGGCAATGTTACTTCTGTAAGCAGGCAAACTTAATGACACTTGTAAATACACAAATTAACACAGGTATATTTTTTTTCTCTGATTCATTCTCAGAATCAGTAAGACTTCTGTGAATCTGAGGAAAGGAGGAAAAAAAGTCTAACTGTATTAAGGGATATGAAGACTACCTATCTGTCAATACACTTTTGTAAGAAATTGCAGAATGAAAATTTGCATAAGTAAAGACATAAACCATGGGGAACGTATGCTTCATCATTTTAATAGTCAGGTACAAGAAGACCCCAGAATAGGGAAGTCTTTGCCATGTCATATTTCCACTTTAGAATCCATTAGGTTTTACAGCTGCCTCTTACTCTTTCTGGTGTTCACCCTGAGTTAAAACATCGGGGGATTTTTTTGTCTGTTGCGCACCTTAGAGGCAGAAAATAAAGATCAGTTTGACTGTGAGCTCAATCTGAGACATCAGAGGTCTGAGGCTTTTGAAGTGTTCAGTGCCTGGTTGTTTAATTGGTCTTGCAGATATTAAGCACATTTAAAAAATCTTTCTTAAGCTGTCCCAGGTTGGACACCCTCAGAACATGTCACTCTCTCAAATACCTTTAGTTAGAATAAACGCAATTTGTTGAGGCACCTGAATAATATGATACTGATGCCCTTGTCTATAAGGTAATGAATTTTTCCTCAGATAGCTTGCTTTTCACTGTAGAAAAACGTCTTGAGTCTAGAATCGACTACGTAGTTTTTGTATCTGTTTTTTTCTACCCAGTCTCCTACTGCAACAGACATTAACAAGAAAAATGACAAAAATAACATGCATTTTCTTTGGTCTTTCTCTGTGTGAAGTGACCTGGGGAGCTGTTCACAGAAACAAAATGACATGAGAAATCAATTAAATAGAATATCACTTTAAAACATCTACTCTACTCCACTGGGTTTTTGTTTTGTTTCATTGTTTTTGTTTGTTTTTGTTTTTGTTTTAACACAGACAAAGTGTTTCTTTTGCTTATTGCACATTAAATCCTGTATATGGACCAGACATGAAAAAAATAATAGTAGATAGGCCTGCTGGGATACCTCACTGGTTGAAGGGGCCGAAAAACCACAAATCTGCTGGGAATAGCTTTTGAGCTGGCACACCTGCTAGCTGCTCCTCAGAGCTGGACAAGCAAGATGCACATATTCCCCCTTCTCGGTCACTTTCCTGCTTGGCTGACTTAATATGGAGGATTTGTGGAGGGGTGTTTTTAATGGCAGGATTTCATATGGTAAGAACGTCATGCAGGAAATGAAATTTGGCATGTTGGCATCTGCTAAAAGCATTCAGCCCATCTTGATGTATGAAAGCCTGATGTGACCACAACAATGTTGTCTCTCGCAATTTTATCTTAAAGAATTAAACTAGTCTGTTGTTGTGAATGTTTCTAGGGATACAAATCTCTTTTCCATGCTCTAAACCAAAGCTGAAAGTGACAACTGACAATGATGTAAGTGTGATTTTTAGGTAGATCAGAGTCCCTCCTGACCACCGCAAATAGTTTCCTGTACTGAACACTTAAAAAATCAGAAAGGTGCAGATCCCAAACCAAACTCTGAAACTTTCTGCTTGAGTTGAAAGATTATATCCAAATATCTACTGAAGACTTGTTTACAAAATGTTACACCTGCTTTTGGATTTCATCACGCAGTTTATATCTACTGTGTAGATGTCATCAACGTATTAATTCTTTGTGAATATTGTCCTAGGGAAGTGTTTTCACTCCTGACTACTTTATAGGCTAATATTGTTTTTGTGGAACTCCTTTTTTAACTAAATTTCATTTTTTGGGTGTCAAGTAATACCAACACTGCACATTTGTAGGCAGCTACATGTGAATCCTTCACTCCTAGAAGTAAACTGCAGATACACAGATTTCTGAGCACAAAGAATTTCTTCCTTGCCAGTTCAGACATGCAAATTTGTTTAACTTCTTTTCAAATGGATTTGATATATTTTATCTATGTTTTTGTTGCCTGTTACTGCTGTTGATCTCTAGGAGGGTTCTGCACTGCATGTAGTGCTATCCTTTTTCTGCACTGCTACATAACAATCTTCACATTCCAAAATAGGCCTTTTGACGTGTCTCATGATAATAGCAAATAACGAGCTTTAAATCTTCTTTTGTTGTTCATGTTGCCATATTCTTTCTAGAAAGCAGAGTGTCATCAGCTTGTGCTTCACAACAAATAACCCTTAAGAAAACCCTGAAACCTGTTTTATTTTTCTCCATTTCTTAGGAGGGGAATTAGTAAGGCTGAAGTTGTTTGAACTGCTTTCTGTGCTTATCTGTGTCTTGAAGGCTCTTTTTTCGTACCTGTTCAGTTACAATGCTGGTGAAGCATGGAAAGCAACAGAGTTTCTGGACAGGTTTATGAACACACTGATGTATTCTGTTTTGCCTGCAAGCTGTTGTAAAAAGGGATGATTACATAGCTCATGTAGTTCCTCTATTACGCCCTGACTATGAAGAGGGACAATGCGGCCATATAGATGTTGAAGGGAACAAGGTTATTTTAAAATTAGAAAACTTAAAAGAAGAAAGAAGAGATTTTATTTAGGTTCCAATGTGTGTGTCAAGACAGTGTATGAAAATAAGATTTAACTTTCATTTTTCTATGCTATCTTTTAGAAGTAATTAATCTATTTTGCTTAGAAGTGTTTTTATCGGATTGTGAACAATTTCCTTTTTAAATAATTATGTGTGAGTGTTTTTACAGGAGGCTGTTAGCAAAATACATAGCTAAGGCTCAGTTTGTAGCCAGAAAAGTATTACTTCATGCTTATTGCACTTAATTTAATTGGCTAAATCAATCAGCATTTGAACAGGTGAAGCCAAATGTGATCCATTTCCAAAGAGATTCCTTAAATCTTGAATGAGACAAAACTACGCATTCTGTGCTTACCAACTATAATGCAAATAAGGTCAGTTGATTTTTTTTTTTTTTTGCAACTGTTCTACACCTGAAACTGAAGAAAGAGCTGTTTCCTTAATATTAGAACTTTTTCTTATGGCAGAAATTTTTGAAATAAGTTGTTTAGATTCTTGACCATAGATAGCTTTTATACAACATTATCAGGGTTGGCTATAATGGAAGACAAACATCTGAGATTTTTTACTTTCCATTGCGTTTAAAATGATCAGTTAGCTTTGTTCTGATTTGGAAGATGAGCGAATTTGGACATACTGGAATTCTGAGTGGAATTAAACCACTTTTGTCTGTTCTGCTAATAACACAGAACCTGAGCCAGGCCAGCTGGCATGCCTTCACCTGGAAAGGTGTCAGCACATCTCTTGGAGTGCTTGGATGATCTGCTCATACAAATAAGCACTTGGAGCTACCATACACTGGTGTCAATCTCTGCCTCATCTTGTGGTTTGATAGCTATAATATTCTCTCCATCATGTCTCCCCGCCCTGGTTTGCTGAAATGCCTTAAGGATATTAACCTAGAGTAAGCCAGGTGCATCCGTTGACTGCTACTTGGTTTTAGCAAGTGAATAGCAATGGGAGTGTTTTGTCACTGATGCTTTTGTAATATGCTGCAGGCTAACAAGATGGAAATGACAAACGATTTTATAATAGTTCATGGCAGGGGTCTGCAGACATCCGTAGCAATACTGTCACACTTTGAAGTAACTCTGCTTTCTAGTAAAAAAAAAGACTTTTTCAGAGTTCTTCAGTTGTTCTCTGCTCCTCAGGAGGTGGGAACACTGTGACAGGTTGAATCTATACTTGAATAGTAATGTGTCTGATAAGTTGAAAGGCTCTGCTGCAGCCCCTTTCCAGGGGTGTCAGTGGTATCAATTTTATTGGTTTATAGTATCAATGTGCCGTAGATAAGGTGTCCTTAGTGGATAAGCAAGAAAGATCCCCAAAACAAACAACTTAGGAATCAGCTGTGAGTGTAAACATGTACTACACAGTTAAGCTGAATTTTTGGCATGCGCACCTAACATGAATTAACACCAAAGACTGCAAATGTGCCCACAGCAAAGCCCTGCCTCTGATACCACAGTGCTGTTGCTTCTGCTCTGCATCTGTTTGGACTTGAAGATACGGCCTTTATCCTAAGACACCCCAGTATTTTTCCCCGATCATTGCAGCAATTCCTTCTGGAGGATTTGTGGAAAGTGAACTAGATGGCCATCACCATTTGAGTGGTGGATATTACTTAGCCCTTCCAAACAAAGAAATGCTTGTTCTCTAGCCTGCACATCAGTTTGTGTAGGGTAGCTGATACTAACAAACCTCCAGATGTAAGTCTGAGGGTTTTCTAGATGTATGACACAGGGATAGGTAGCAGCCGAATGAAGACTTCTTTGTTGTCTCTCACAAGGGAAACCGGTTGCCATAAAGAGAAGCAAATTGTTAGAAATCCTCCTTCCTTCAAGAACCATGCTTGATGGTGTATATTGGCACATTGCTTTTTTGACCATTTAAATGGATCTTGATGACTGCTGCAGCACCAGAAGTGGTCAGAGATACAAGACATTTGCTTAATATTGTTTATTAAGAGTTGTTTGGTCTTGTAGTAGTTCCTGTGGAAAGCCATACTTTCAGCTTAAATTTGAGGTTTAACCTCACTGCTAAAGCCTTAGGTTGTAAGAAGGTTTTTTTACTACCTATAGCAGGAAGTTGAAGAATTGCTATGGGACACGGTGAGGTATAGAATATCAGCCTAAGAGGAAATATCACCTCAGAAATGGGAAGCAGGAACAGGGGATGCGATGCAGAGACTGATGCTCCTGGAGGACAGTGAAGTGGGACCCTTTTGCAACACTAGGCAAGGCAAAGAAGACTTAGCAACTGGCTGTGGAAGCCTTAATGCCATGTTTGCATGATGCTAGTCTGAGTTAATAAAATTTCTGTTTCCAAGGTGATTAAAGTGACCAGATGTCCATTTATGTAAACTTATGAGAAGATTTTGAATGAGAAGTGAGTCATGTCTTCCAAAAGGCTTTTCTACCTCTTGAATGAATATTAGTTAATTTCAGTAACTGTCATATTGGACAGTATCAAACACGCGATTGCAGATATGAAGTTGTAAGAGCTCATTTGATTAGATAATTGATTTTTTTTTCCTTAAAATTTCTGAAGTCCTACAGTAATTGCTTTTTCAAAGAAGGAGTAAAGTTGAAATATTTATCTATGGGATTTCACAGAATCACAGAATGTTTGGGGTTGGAAGGGACCTCTGTGGGTCATCTAGTCCAACCCCCCTGCCAAAGCAGGGTCTCCTACAGCAGGCTGCACAGGACCTTGTCCAGGCGGGTCTTGAATGTCTCCAGAGAGGGAGACTCCACAACCTAAATTCATGCTGATGGTTTATTGTAGTGTACAGTGGGAAGATGAGTTTGAAATCTTTTTCATGCTCTATTAGTTAATTGCCTAGAAAATATTTTAATGGAGTTTTCATTCCTTTTGCTAATCCCCTGTTGCTGATGCAGCTTTTGACTCGTGGGATTCAGACTTGCCCTTTGGGCAGACTGGGTCTCCAATATATCAAAATGCATAAGGTTTTTCTTGTTGGCCATGGATTTTCTTTCCCTTCTCTAAAAACCGTTAGTGGAGCACAAGCCTTGATTGTCTTCTAGTTCTATACTGCAATCTATGATACTACAGTCTAGGAATGGATAATAGAACTTTGTTCTCAGGTAATTTTTTCTTTGGTTACAATCCTTTTTTCATGTGTTACTTCTGAAATGTGTGATTCTACACCTTTGGGGGTGACTGTTGTCTGAGTGGCCTGTGTTATTAGCTGTCGCAAATGAAATGACACTGAAATACACTAGCTCATACTTTCATTGTCTTCGCTGTCCTCAGTTCATACTGAAATACAGTATCAAAATAAAATGAGCACAAAACCTTCCCAGTTTTCACAAGTAGCTGCTGAGCAGCAGCCTCATTGTGTAGGTTCATGCTAGCACATGACCACCTCTGTGTGTCTTCCTGTCTAAAAAGGCCACATCTACCCATCTGCTGTTTCTTCTTCATGCATGAAATTCCTGGGCAAACACATAGCGCAAAAAGCGCAAAAAGCGCTTCAGAAACCAGGCTTGGTTGCTGCTGTCCTTGCCACGGGACTTTTCTGCTCCATGTAGACCCCTTAGATTCAATTCACCTTTGATTTGAGTGATGAAGCTTTCTAACACTTTCTAGCACAAAAGCTGGAAATAGCAAAGCCACTTTCCACAGAGTGCTACACAATCTCAAAATGCATTTATATAGTGCCTTATATTCAGAGGGAATCAAACGTGCTTTTAAGTTACCAGTCCTGCGTTAGGGGATAAGCTGTTCCCCTGCAGCCTTAGGAACCCAATACATGCTACCACTAAAATGCAGCCACCATCAAGATGGAATTTCATTGTAAGAGGTGTGTTGCAGTGACCATATTGAGGAAAGAGTGACTCTGAATGCACAGTTGAGCCATTACTCTTCCACAAAGTGGTTAAAGATTTTAAATACATTTAGAAGAAAATATGTCCCTTTGTTTCCATGGTTGACCATGCACGGATAATATGAGCTTTCTAGAGCTCATTTGCCTTGAATGGAAGAAATAACAAGACAGAAATGTAGTAATAGCTATAAAGATTGAAACAATGAGGATTGAAGGAACCTCATGAAGTTCAACAAGAAGTGCAAGGTCCTGTACCTGGGAAGGAACAACCCCGTGCACCACTGTGTGCTGGGGACCCCCGAGCTGGAAAGCAGCTTGGCAGAAAAAGACCTGGGGGACCTGGTGGACACCAAGTTGAACACGAGCAAACAATGTGCCCTTGCTGCAAAGCAGGCAAATGGGATCCTGTGCTAAATTAGACACAGTATTCCAGCAGGTCAAGGGAGGTGATTTCTTCCCTCTCCTCGGCACTGGGGAGGCCACACTTGCAGTACTGGGTTCAGTTCTGGCCTCCTCAGTATAAGAGAGACATGGACATACTGAAGAGACTTCTGCAAAGGCCACAAAGATGATGAAGGGGCTGCAGCATCTCTGCTATGAGGAAAAACTGATGTTGCATGATAAGGTTTAGGAAAGTTCATTTTTTAATCCTGCTCAGGGTTAACAGGCTGAGGGCCCTTGGTACCACAGTTCGTCTGAAGACAAGCTGTTCTTTTTTTAGTCCAACAGTTGCACTGTAAATCTGTTTTCAGATTCTTTATCTGTTGCCATCCATACTTTACGAGCAATAATTCTGGAATTCATACAACACCAAAGTTCCTTTGATGAAAGCAGCATCTGTGGTCAAGCTTTCTTGACTAGATTTCAGGCTAGCTTGGTACTGGATGGTATGTTGCCCCCATGAAAATGAAGGCACCTTTAACTCTCAGTTTGTCTTTGCTGACCACTGTGCAGTTCTTGTCTCTCTCTCTGAGCATGAATCCTGTGCGGGAGACACACAAATAGATTATCTTCCCTTTCAGCAGCCTTAGACGTTTGAGAAGATTGCAATTTGCTCTTAGTTCACTCGTAGACTAGATTGGGTATATGTTCAGCAAGACAGTCTCACTAGAGGTCCCCTTGGATTCCTTGAAGAAGAGAACTGATGGGCATATAGATTTGCTTGATTTACAGTCATCCTCCTCACTTATGTAGCAAAGGGGACATAACCTATGTGGCTGGTTTGTTTGCCTCATGGGCTGTTAAATTGCAACAGTTAATACTGTGCTATATTAACGCATGTAGCTGAAATCCTCATAAGAGGTGTGAATGTGATTAAAGAAATCCCTTACCCCTGAGGCTTTTGAGTGAGTTTGCTTCATTTTGCTGACTGATAAGGGTTGTCATATTTGATCTAACATCAAAAGTGTGGGAAGGAAAAGCAGAAGCAAACCAAACTTTAATGTTTTTTTTGAGGTTGAGTAGGAAATTTGTAAGTTACGTGAGTACAAATAATTATGGCTCTTCACACTTGTTGAGATGTAAAGGCATTTTATTCTTGTGGGATTCTGAACAAACAGTTGCCACTGTTGGGGTGGATTGCTTGAATGGGTGGCCCAATTCCATGGAAAGCACATAGCCTATAGGTAAAACCGAAGGGAGCAGAAACATTCATTGATTTATCTTAATTACAAGACACATCCGTTTTCCCATCTTGGCTGCTTTAACAGCTATTTCTAACCATTGTAAATCATATATCTAGACATATCTTTGGCAGGCTGCAAACAAAAATTAGGGATTTTCCCCTTTACAATTACAAAAAGGAGAACATTTGCTTGCTTTTTTTCTTGAAGTCACTGTTTTTAATTATGGTTAGGGATGGATGATAGGGGATAATAACCATTTAAAATATATAGGCCAGATTCTCACATGGTGTCACTTTGCATTAGTTTATCTCTGTAGAGGATATGACTTTTGTGATATTAAACCAATTGAAGGTAGTGGAATTATCTAACCTTATCAACTAAGCCAGCTCAGCGTCTGTACAGTGATGCTTCTGAAAACAAAACAAAATACACAGACATAAGAAGCAGAGAGGTTTTTAGTACAGATGGATTGAGGTAGATGGTCCAGCTACCTGTTAAAATCATGGTGGCAAACCAAGATAATATCAACATGAGATAGCGAGCAGAGGTTTCTAATCTTGACTATTGCTCCTTGCTCTAACATAATTTGTTACATTTATGATGATAGGGTCTAGAGGCTTAAAAAAACCCAAGGCCCTCAGACTTGCTTTTAATTACTTGTTGCGGAGAACAGAGACAAACAGGACAGAGAGAAGGCACAATGCAATAAATAGTGTGAAAAATGTAACAACAGAAAATGCCACTCTGGTTTGATGACTGGGGAGGGAACATGTGGTGAGGTGAGGAACATTACTTAAAGAAAATAGGATGAAGGGAAGGAAATGTGAAAGAGACAGGATAAAATAAAAAAGGATAGAGGGGCAGATGTAGTTAAGGAGGAGAGGAGAGTTGTGTCAAGCTGGTCACTTTTTTTTTTATTCCTGAGGAGTCTTAATTTGACCACTTTCGCAGCCATTCCCCATAGTTCTTTCCTCAACATGAGCTCCCCAAGAGCAAAGGCACCTCTAAAATATGAAAGGTTCTGAGGGAGGAAGACGAACCTTGCCGTGACCGCTTCCCATTTAGTCTTTTTTCTCCCTAATTTCGCTGCTGCTTCTTTTAACTTGGCAGCTTATCTTATCATGAGTCTCAGTTTCCCCAGGTGTGAAAGCAGCTATCATCTGAAGATGAAAAGTGCTATAAAAATGCTCAATCATTCTTACTCATGTCAGGCTTTGCCATGAAACTGGTTTCTCACTTGTCACCTGTCTGTGCTTGTCTTCGTAATTTTTTGATAAACCTGCTATCATCAAACTGAGCTCTGAGATGAGGTCAGGAATCTATATTATCAGTTTTAAAGAACTGAAGCTGATGATGACTCTACAAACAAAATATTTTTAACGTTTATATTTTGGAGGGGCTTCTATGGCTACCAGTGTTGTAAGACAGAGGCTAGACTAATCAGTATGCAGGTGCCGTTCTGCCATCTAACCTTATCTGAAACTGCAATACAATTCTGATCAAAAAGAGACTTGGTAATTTTGAGATGGGTGGACAGACTTCTAAGTTCTTTAAAGGTTTTAGTCAAATGCTCGTAGTTAATAACTTCTTTGGGCTACCGGCACAAAAGTGAAGTGGTAAAAGTATTCCAGGTAAAACTTGTGGCAAAAACTTTCAATCTACAGGAAGTCAACATATGATCTCCATAGTAACATGCCTATTATAAGTTTTTAAGCTGACACTTGAAAATTAATGAAACATATAATTAAATTCACAGATTTAAGAAAACCTAGATTTCAAGGCTTTTACCTGGAAATATTCGACAAAGCCTCTTTTCCTAGTGCAGGATGTGCTCAGGTTTTTTCAGCATTATCTTTGTGTGAGACAGTTTCCAACTACTAGGATTCAATTTCAAAACTCAAGGAAGAAGAAAGGGATATCAATAGAAGAGTAATTTCAACTGCTGTGATTGTTGGAATATTCCAGCCTTTTATTCCTTGAGTTTAATCTTTTTCCTTTATTAGCCTCTGAATAACACCAGAACTTATCTTGACATATCTTTTTTTCACTTTCTAACCCAAATCATAGCAGTAGTTATAAGAGGAAAATTTGACATGTGAAAATATTTAAACTCCTATTAAATTTTATCAAGTATGTCCATTTACTCATCATAAACTGCACACTTAGCTGACTAATCCTTAAATTCTGTATAATAACCACAATTTCTGAGTTAAAAACTTAGTGATGCTTTAGTAAGAAATGCTTCAATAACTTAAAAAATAGATAGATTTAAGCCCTGCGAATTTTCTAGTTTATTTGAAATGGTGTCAAAAATCTTTAAATTTCTCGGATCGTGATGCACGTTTATCATTCATGATCTGCACTATATCCACTTCAAGTCACTGACTCTGGGACAGCAACAATAGTTTTTGACACTGTTGTTGGTACGGGCAATATTAACTGCATTGTTTCAAGGCTGAAGAAACTGTTTGAAAAACAGGAGCTGCTAAATAATAGCAATTCCCTCCCCTTATTTTCTGTGCCACCTGTCTTGCTTGGGTGGATAACCCATGCTTTTCAACAAGATATTTTGTCTTCTATAGCATACCTAAGATTCACTAGACTCAGATGAAAAGTGCAATACTTCACTTGTATTCTGTTACTGTTTGCACGATGACCATGTATCAGAGATCATTGTCTGCATACACAAAAGCAGGGAGAATATGGTGAATTTCATTCTCTGCTAGAAGATGATGCTTATCAGCATGTCCTTCATACAGTTTACTTTCATTAAACACAGAAACATGACAAAGCATGAGCCACTGACAGTGCTGTGAAACATTAGTAGTGGAGGTAACGTGTGTTTTAGAATACTCTTTCTGATCGCTACTTAATAGTCAGGTTTTCTTTATTTAAAGCTAATCTAGATTGTATTGTTGAGTAATAGGCTGCTGTGAAATACTTCAGAATCTCAGTATCAATCAAAACTATTCTAAGCTAGAGAACTAGAAAGAATCTATCCAACTTTTTTTATAATAGCATTGCGTCCCTCTCTCCTCATACAACAGGGAGCATCTTCCAGGCCGTAACTAATCTTTACAGCCCTCACAAGCTTGAGAGGTGGGCCTGTGTGAAACTCATGAAGATCAACCAGGCCACGTGCAAGGTCCTGCACCTGGGTTAGGACAATTCCAAGCACAAATGTGGGCTGGGCAGAGAGTGGATGGAAAGCAGCCCTGACAAGAAGGACTTTGCGGTGTTGGTTTATGAGAAGTTCAACACTACCCAGCAATGTACGCTTGCAGCCCAGAAAGCCAACCATATCCTGGTCTGCATCAAAAGCAGCGTGGCCAGCAGGTCGAGGGAGGGGATTCTACCCCTCTACCCCACTCTGGTGAGGCCCCACCTGGAGTCCTGCATCCAGCTCTGGAGCCGTCAACGCAGGAAAGACATGGAGCTGTTGGAGCAGGTCCAGGGCAGGGCCACAAAATTGATCCGAGGGCTGGAGCAGCTCTCCTTTGAGGAAAGGCTGAGAGAGTTGGTGTTGTTCAGCCTGGAGCAGGGAAGGCTGCAGGGGGAACATTATAGCAGCCTTCTGGTACCTGAGGGGAGCCTACAAGGAAGCTGGAGAGGGACTTTTTACAAGGGCATGTAGGCATGGGACAAGGGGTAATGGCTTTAGACTAAAAGAGGGTAGAGTTAGATAAGATACAAGAAAAAAATTCTTTGAGGGTGGTGAAGCACTGGAACAGGTTGCCCAGAGAAGCTGTGGATGCCCCCTCCCTGGAAGTGTTCAAGGTCAGGCTAGATGGGGCTTTGAGCAACCTGGTCTAGGGGAAGGTGTCTGTGCTCATGGCAGTGGGGTAGGAACTAGATGATCCTTAAGGTCCCTTCCAACCCAAACCATTCTTTGATTCTATGGTTCTAAGCTGCCTCGTGCATGTCTAGAAACACAAAGACATCAGGCAGGGAAGTTGAAGCCCTGACCCCACAAATTGCCTTCTCTGGAGATCTCTAGGGATCTCTGCATGTGTAGTTTGTGTGGAAGGGCCTGTGAGACTGGGCCTACAGTCATCACAGCTTCCTGGCCACATCACCCCAGGACAGCTGTACAGTAATTGATTTATTAAAAAAATGATCCTAGACGTACTCAAGTTCTGCTTCTATCAAACAAACTATTAACAAAGTATAGAATGGTAAATGTGATATTTTTCTTTCTCCTGACTATGATACTCAGATTGAGCTTAAAAAAAACTTGAAGAAATAAACTTAAGATGCATGTTTAACAACACAATTAAAACAACAAAAAAATTATTATTAGCATGCTACTCTGTTCATTTAAAGTATGTTCTGAGAAGAGGATTAACGTGTGTCCTCAACTCTGATGATTTGTTTCCTCCTATTCCACATCTTCCCTTTTTAATGGTTATTACTTAATTGTTGGACTGAATTTTTGCAGCACTGAGAGAGTCTTGTGCAATTTATAGACCAGAGATGCTGACTGTGTGCAGGAACCTGGAATAAATTTGCATTCTTTGACACAGCTGAGTTTCTCATCAATATGTGATGTACTGTATTGTCCAATCAGTAGTTCTGAGCTGCATGTGCCAAAATATCTTCAATTTAAACATAGATGAAATGTTTAGCTAAAACAGGACTTGAACATGGATTTTGAAAGCTGAGTGTTTCCGCATATGAAAAATCTAAATGTCTACTCTTCAATTCACTAAAGCTTACTTATACCTCAGAACTTACTGTCCTAAAAGTGCCTGTCCCACTGGAAATATGATTCAGATGCCCCGAACTGAATAAACATTTTCCTTTTTCCTGTGTAAAATAGGAAACAAAAGACAACTGAAAAACACCTCATTAAAACATTTCCTTTGTCCTTCTTTGACAAAGTAAATTGTAAAGATGCATGGAAATTTCCCTGCATAGGTAGTCTGTTTTGTATGCTTACCTCACAATGACCTCTGAGACACACTGCAAGTTATTTGACGGGTTCTGAGGATTTTTAATCTGCTGAAAATCAACATACTGTGCAAAAAGAGATTTCAGGTTTTCAGTCTATAAGAGACTAACTTTACTAGTGTGAGAGACTTCTTTCAAAAACACTTCTTGTTTTTGGTCAGTTTCACTTGTACCCAGGCTAGGTGAATGCTTTAACCAGGATGACCCTTCCCTGCTGAGCCATGTTCCCATAACCTTTCAGGAAGATCCAAGTAAGTTTTCATGATCAGTTGCAGGGAGTTGATCTCATCAGTGTGTGTATGTGTGATCTTTATATATGCTCCTGGGGTAACTACCACAGGTACTTCTTTTAGTGTTTAGTAGCCCTAGTACACTTTACCATCATTTTCTTACAGTCTGAATATCTTTGCACATATGGAGGCAATCAAGGGAAGTGTCTTTTCCTGAGGAAAAATAGATACCATGGGCCAGACCCTCAGCTGGTGTAAATCATGCCTGCTCTGCTGAAGGCACTAGAAACATACGAGCTTAATTCACAGATCATGGCATGGTTTGGGTTGGAAGGGACCTTAAGGATCATCTAGTTCCTACCCCACTGCCATGAGCACAGACACCTTCCCCTAGACCAGGTTGCTCAAAGCCCCATCTAGCCTGACCTTGAACACTTCCAGGGAGGGGGCATCCACAGCTTCTCTGGGCAACCTGTTCCAGTGCTTCACCACCCTCAAAGAATTTTTTTCTTGTATCTTATCTAACTCTACCCTCTTTTAGTCTAAAGCCATTACCCCTTGTCCCATGCCTACATGCCCTTGTAAAAAGTCCCTCTCCAGCTTCCTTGTAGGCTCCCCTCAGGTACCAGAAGGCTGCTATAATGTTCCCCCTGCAGCCTTCCCTGCTCCAGGCTGAACAACACCAACTCTCTCAGCCTTTCCTCAAAGGAGAGCTGCTCCAGCCCTCGGATCAATTTTGTGGCCCTGCCCTGGACCTGCTCCAACAGCTCCATGTCTTTCCTGCGTTGATGGCTCCAGAGCTGGATGCAGGACTCCAGGTGGGGCCTCACCAGAGTGGGGTAGAGGGGTAGAATCCCCTCCCTCGACCTGCTGGCCACGCTGCTTTTGATGCAGACCAGGATATGGTTGGCTTTCTGGGCTGCAAGCGTACATTGCTGGGTAGTGTTGAACTTCTCATAAACCAACACCGCAAAGTCCTTCTTGTCAGGGCTGCTTTCCATCCACTCTCTGCCCAGCCCACATTTGTGCTTGGAATTGTCCTAACCCAGGTGCAGGACCTTGCACGTGGCCTGGTTGATCTTCATGAGTTTCACACAGGCCCACTTCTCAAGCTTGCAAAGGTTCCTCTGGATGGCATTCCCTCCCTCCAGTGTCTCGACCCCACCACACAGCTTGGACACAGAGAAAGCAGCTATGTGTTCTTTGTGACTTTCTTTTTTAGAAGCATCTTTCAAGAGCTGCAAATGCGTTTTATAACCTTTGTCCTGGGAGCAGAGCAAGCAAAAACTTGAGTACATTGCAGTATTTTAAATACAGTAATTTAATGATGCCCGTTAATCAGTCAGCTAACTCACATGAAAAGTCCTTATAAATGAGAAAATACAACTTTCAGTTGTTATTGTTAAACTGAAATTCTTTTTTTTTTTAATATAATTGGTCTCTCTTTTTTCAGTGCTAAATAAAAGCAGAGGCATTTTCCACCCTCTAAATCTCCCAAACTGTCACTACCCATAGTCTGAGAAAGTTGTGAGAGAGATGCTGAACTGCTTCAGGGTTTAATGTGGTCTCTGTGAGGGCTGGGTCTGTCGTTGCCCAGTGATGTAATTTCATTAGTTTGTACAAAATGGTTGGGCTGCAACAGTTTGCTTGCAGACACTTACATTGCTATGACTTATATAAGTAACCAGTTTTCAATAGCAGATAGGAGAGACAGGATGGAAATGTTCTTGCTTGAACTGGTGCCACAAGACTGCATCACCCCATTTAGGGGTGAGCCAAGGACAGAAACTCTGTAGTCTTTCACCAGTCTGACATTCCTTTAGTTGATGGCCACACAGAAATATTGCTAAATTAGCAATATAAGAGAAGGGAAAATATCCCTCAAGGTGTACTTATGAAATCTGTTTTCCTGAGACCTATTTAATAGGCATAGGAGGACCATTAGATCATCCCAACTTACCTTCTGTACATCACAAGCCATTAAATTTTCACTCAGATATCCCTGTATTTAGCCCCAAGGTTGTCATCTGGATTAAGTATTTTTGCAGTCAGAAAGTAGCATGGGTGTCCAGGGAAGTAACAGGAAGGACTGTGGTACTGCCAGCACCTGAATCTCTAGACATTGCAGTGTACTGCATATATAAGGTTTGTCCAGATGATCTCAGGAGAGGAACCGAACTCCACATTGCAAAGTTAGGATTAAAAATCCCAGAAAAATGTACCGGTAGTCCTTGTGAATGTAACATCACAAGAAATTCTCTCCACGTGTTAGAGCTGACAGTTCTAATGGAGCTATCGATGTGGCTGAAGATGTTCTAGGCGAGTGCCTGGCGAAAGGGCCAGGCTATAGCAAACCTACAGTGTGTCTGCTAGGAGCAATTGAACTTTTACCACACATCAGCAGTGAACCATGCCTAGAACACTGCTGTGTCTTTGGCAAGGATTAGTATCATGTCCATAGTACGGGAGGAAGACATCCAGAATAGCGCATTTGCAGCCAAGTGATGTTCCGGATTTTCCTTAGGATAACTCCTACTACAGTTGGACTGTGAAGAACCCTTGTTTTATAGATGTATGCATATACCATGTGAATAACAGAAACATAATTAGGATCTGAAAGCTCTGTGAGGGAAGTGTTAGATGCTCTGATTTGCACTCAGTAACAGTGACTCTACACGTCTCTCTGTTTTCTCGGTCTTTGCTAACAGACTCTTCTCAGTGACATTTTATGCTCTTGCTTGCTTTCGTTCCCTCCCCCTGCTCCTCACTGGTTTTGCATCCATATCTGACTGTTTTCATCAAGCTACAAGTTGTTTGGGGCTGGAAGGACTGGTATCATACGGGACAGCACAGCTATATATATGCAGATATAAAAACAGAAAGGAAAGAAATAAACAAAAAAAGGAATTCCAGACTGAATCACCTTTAATCCTACATCTAGATTGTAGAAGTTGAAGGTGATCGTGTCCAAAGCAAATCTAAACTAATGCTCTATGTGGGCAATAGTGCAATGAAGCAATGACCACTCCATATTGAACAGGAGTTTCTACCAAGCCTTGTGCTGCTAAAAGAAAACAGAAAAAAGATGAGTATGGCATGGCTAGGCAGAAAGCTGACCTAGATAAACAGGATCTTATGTGAGACTATCAGCTGGTGAACTAAATCCTTAGTTACCCTTGTTTGAGCATTACTTCTCTTTTCAGAGATCTGTCACTGAGTGACTACACCACAGTGCTTTCATGAATATGGGATCAGATTGCCTTGCTTCTTTCTCTACTCATCACATTTTACACTGCACTTACACTGATGCTTGTAGCACCCTACACATGTGCTTTGCAAAATCAAGTCCACAGCATTTAATTTTGGAACACCAGATGTCATTGTGTTCAGTATCGCCTGCTTCAGTATGTTACGTCAGCTGAATGTGAGCTTCTGCTTGTAAAATATTTCCTCACATGAGAAAAAAAATTCAGAAAAAAGAATATATGTTTGTATTATTCTGTGCAAAACATACGCTGTAACTGATATGCTTGGCCCAATATGTCTCTTGTTTGACTTCACATTGTAATGTGTTCATTAGATAGTATTTTCAATTTTAGTTCTTGAAAGCACATAAATTGCTAATTAATTAAGATGGGTATTTCTCATAATACAAATAACTAAAGACTATTAAAATATCCTTAATGAGGATAGAACAGTTGCGTAATGTTCAAAGCTATGACAGCACTCTGTAAGACTAATGAGTAAATGCCAACTGATAACAAAGGACACAATTACAGAGGGTTAACAACTATGAAATTAATAATGCTTGTTAATCTTTAGGTAAGGTTTAATAATCACTTGATAATTATTTAATTTACAATAAGTCTCCATATTAAATCTAAATGAAGGGTTACGTTCCCAATTTGATATTTGTGGCTTTAACCATGCTACTGGGAGTTGGGCAGCTAAAGCCTTATTCTTAGGTTTGAGAGTATATAATCTGAATATGAACCTTAATTAAGTGTTACCAAATGTATTTAACTTGGCAGTAGAAGGAGAAAGACAAAGTCTTGGATCTGAACAGAAGCCTCAGATCTACTGGCAAGTCAGTATGTGTGTTCAGGGGGAGGAAGGGCTGTGATCATGCTTGATTTGTTTTGTTGGAATGAGGTACAGCAGCTAAGATTAGGTACCTGCAGCTTGGGCCAAACATTAAAAAAAGTTGGGGAGGGGTAGGGCAGGAAAGAGAGAGAGAGAAATGTCAGCAGTTGACTTTGGTGTCATTCTGTTGCCTGTGTCCTGTTACTTAACAATTCATTGTGGCTGTGAGTGGTTTCTGGTTGCAGATTGGGTTTCCTTTTCCCATCCTCTGATATATTAAATGCTCAGCAGTAATATTAACTGGGTGAACATTATTCCTTTTCAGTTAAAGAGTGGATAGAGTTTTAAAAAAGAATATAAAGCCTACCATCTTAATATAAATATCTCTGTGTTTGAGAATCCCATTTTCCTGCTTTGTTTACCAGATAGAGCTTCATTTTCGGTAGAACTAGTAAAACAATGGGGTCATAATTCAATATGCTGTTCATGCAAACAGTGATGTCCCTCTTGGCTATGCCAGAATATTTGAGTACTCCTGTTTTTAATCCAGCTCTTCAAGTCCTACTACAGTCAAGCATGGAAACAGGAAATGGATTCTGTACTGCTTCTTGTATTATCATTTTGCCAGCTCTGCTTAATCTGATAGTCCCTATTAAAGGTAGAAGAGGTATTGCAAAGTGCAGAACGCAAGCCTGGCTTTCTGATCTCATAAAGTCTGTGGTGATGGAAATTAAATTTGTAATTTCATTGGGTTGCAGAACAACAGAGCTGAAAAGAAGGAATCCAGACAACCCTACTCCTGCCCCAAACATTTTTAAGCCACTTTCCTGTTTTGTCAGAACTGCAAAAAACTAAATATAGATTCTACTCTATTATTGTGTTATTCTATTACTGTACTACACTGAAAATGTATGAGCCAAAAATAAGCAAGTATGTCACTGAATGTGAGCACTAGCAAAGCAAATTATCAGTATTCTTTGTCAGGTAAGAGATGTCTTCACATGTTTTCTTTTCTTTTGTCTTGTTGGTCTTTTGTAATTTGAACAACAACAAAAAGCTAAATCATTTAAATTGCACAGTGATTAACTTTGGAAGCATTTTTTGTCACAATGCAACTTGTAAGAACACAACAAAATACAGCAAAAACTTGTAATTGTTGTGCAAGGTAAAAGTTGTCATGTCATGAAATTACAGAATAGAATAAAGAATTAGTATGATGCAAATTCTTTGCTATCATGGAGCAAAACCCTTTTGGAAGAGTAAGAAAATCTGTATTATCCAGGAAGACACTTTATTCATGTCTCTTTTTTAGTACCAAAATTCCACTCCAAACTTTTTCCAACTACTTTGTTTTGGTTTCCTGCTAAATGTTAAAAACCAAAACCCAATAAATCTACTCTTTTATATGATAAAAGATCTGCCAGAAGCAAAAATATGAAAAGTAGATTAAATTAGCAAATAGTTTTAGTAATTAAGAAAGAGTAATAAAAACACCCTACAGAAAATTGTTAAATTATTCCAGGTTAATAAGAAAGGCACACCCTTTTAATTTTATTTCATATACCTTGGAATGAATGCTGCTAGAATTCTTACAGAAATGAACTTGAAAACTCAATAAACCAATGGCAAAGTATTTCAGAAATGCAGGTGAAATTGTCTTTTAAATATCTTTTAAAAATTAATAACAGCTAATTTTTGTGTAAATCATTGTGTCAAAGAGAGCACTTTGTGCTATTATGATTTTTTCATTGTCCTTTGCAGAGCAGTTATTTGTAATGTTCCTCCAAAACTTTTGGCCTGAAAATTGTGAAACATTTTACACAGTAGTTGAATCAAGTTTCACATTACTGTAATGCAGTACAGGTAGCATTAATCCCTTTTATAGATGGAGAAAGTAATTCAGCTGGGATTACAGTTTGCCCAAGGTCACACAGCAATCCTGTCTTAAAACTAAGACTAGTTTTTTGTTCATAGTATTATCAATTCTAGGCTGTGACCACTAGACCAGTTAATTAACATTCAATTCCCATATTGTTCTTGATTGATAATGAATTAAGCAAATATAAAAACGGCTTGACAATTTTCCATGTGGAGTTTGTAATATGAAATATGCTATAAGGAAAAGAAAATGAGAATTAAGAAGCATTATTTAAGAACATTGAAAGCAACAGAGAAAAAAACTATATGCAAAATTCTGTTTAATAACTTTTTTTCAATGCACATACCTTGTGCTTACTATGCCAGTCATCATCCGCAGTTAATGAGTTTGATGATGTCACAAGAGCTGTATTTTTTGCAGGGAAGAATTTCTCTCATACAATTTCAGCACTGAAGGAGATTGAAGATGTTTCTCTGCCGTCATTGCATTTTCTTTTCTTTTTTTACCTACAGTCATAGTTACTGAGGAAACTACAGAGAAAATTCTGGTCTTTAGTTGTATTTGACTTCTTCTGCCTTTCTTGTAATGTCTCAGACCAATAAGCAGGTTATGGTAAGATCTGAAGAAAGGAAAGGTGTTTGTAAATACTTCATCACTGTTTTCCATTTGATTATTGAAAGGGGACTGAACTGAAAATTAGCTATATTAATACACCTGCTATATCTAGAGGCTGATGCAGTAATAGTAGCTCAGAAATACAAAAATATAGGTTTTGAGGATAGATTTTTGAATACTAGGACTTAAATAAGATATCATTTATATCTTTTGACCTCCAGGGCACCATGCAAGATATCTGTTTACTGAGGCGTTAGACACAACAGAAATTTAAGAGGTATGTATCATGCCCTAAGGTTTGGTTAAGAACCGTGCTTTTTACTCCTACAGATTTTCAGTAATTTCTGGCATTTAACTAGTGGATTGTTTGCTATTTGCAAATTTTTGTCAGTTTATTGGTATCTGCCTTAATTAATTTTGGTTTTTAAGTGATAATTATGCCTGGAGAGCATGGGATAGGTACTTGCATCACAAATGGCAAAGAATGCAAGCTGCTGGCTTTGAAATCAGATCTGAACTTCCTCAGAGCTTAATATGCTTAGTTTTTGCTTATTATGAGGACTAGATCAGGCTGAGTCTAGTGGAGGGTTTGAAACTTCTCAGTGTTTGGGATGGTTCCAATAGGCAGCTTTAAATTCCTGCATGCTCAGTCATAAAAATACAGATTTGCATACATCATTTGTTCATGTTTCTGTCACGGTAGCTCTGAAGGTGTATCTGAGACGCATCCCACACAGAACAGAGGCAGGAATGGGAAGCAATCCTTCCTCCAACATCAGGACGGGCTTCGTGGCGAAACACTGTTTGCCTGTGGTGTCCTGTCCTGTGCCGCAAGGAGGGCAGAGCACACATGTGTCAGCCCAGGGCCATACCCTTACACCAGGGCTCTGGTTCTGCACAACAGAATAAGCCCAGTGACACTGATCTCTGAAATATCATTTGAAAATAAGGTAATCACCCTGGTAAACCTCCAGTCTTTCTCCTTTAGTCTTCCTTGATTTCCCTCTGCAAGCAATCCCCAGAAAAAGTGAAAGTAGCATTCTTGCTCTCTTGGTCTTGCAGCAACACTGGGAGCTCGTGTGCTAGAGATGTCTTTCCTGTCCTGGCATGCTTCTGGGGTGGTATTAATAACAATGGAAGAAAAATGAGGATGATATTATTAACGTTGTTAAATTATGCTGATTTGAAAATTAAAGCTCGTCAGCTTTCACAGACAAAGAAAACAGGAAGTAAAAGTATGCAGAACAATTCAAGGGCATGTCTGAACTTTCATAGGCAGCACTGTCATCCCACTCATCAAGAGGGAAGTAAAAGAAATTAAAGAATGTTGATTGTTTCCAAATCCCAGATCGGTGGCTTTGCTTTTAGACATGTTTCAATCTCCAATTGTGTCTGGAGCGATTTAGGGATTTTTTTTTCATTTTAATATATAATTTTCCATAACCATGTAAGTAAAAGTTTTGTATGTTCGGTGTATACTTCAGATTTTCACTCTAATAAGGTATTTAAAAAATCAGAAATCTCTGGCTGCAGGAATAGCAGAAGTTCAAAGTTCATCTCATAATCATAAGCAGACATCTCCCTCCCTTTCCTCCTTCATTCTCTCCCCCTCCTTCTCTCCACTTTCTTTTTTTTTCTTTTAAAGAGGCCAGAATTAAATACCTACTTTTTCTCTCTTCCTCTGAATGAGCTGTAATTTCATAATATGATAGTTTTATCAAGAGCTAACAACTTTGGTTTGGCATAGAACTACATAATTTTAGAAAATATAAAGTAATAGTTTAAAAGCTTGCACTATGAAAGGAAGCAATACTGCAGCTTAGTAGAAGCATATGTTGCTTAAGGGGACCTCACAACCGCATTCAAATTCAGCTCTTGCCAAATCTCGTTACACTGCTAGAACTCCTTCGTTAAATTTCCCCAGTGAGGTTCATATGGCAGGATCTATGTTGCTGCTATAACGTATTAAGGAGGCTCATGGGCCTCTCTACCTTTTTCCTTTGTTCCTTTTACAAAATTATTCTGCCATGTAGAAATTCACAGATCCAGAGCTTATTATACCTTTTGGCTTTTGGACAGGATGATTCCCGACAACAGAGTTTCTTAAAGGCATAGTAACATGTCAAAAACTTCATCACATATATAGGAAATTTTCTGTTGAGACAGCTCTGTGCTGGGAGCTGATGACTTTGTTTTATAGTGAGGCACACGGGGTGTGTGGAAAGTATATTTGACTGCAACAGAGTTTGAAATCTGAGTACAGCAGCCGTGAGAGAGTTAGAGTTGTGCAAAACTCTCTAGGTTTAGTTCAGAGAGCACTTCTAAATTTTGCAAAACACCTTTTATGGATTTTTACAGGGAGAGTTTTTCCATGCTTTTTGCAGATGCAGGCTCTTTTAAAATTTAAGGGGAAAAATGTGTGAATGCTGTTATTCAAATTATCTTAGAGAAAATCTCTATAAAGGATAGAAACGGTTGTTTTCTTTAAGGATCCAGAAAATATTCTGAAGAATTTTATTTTCTGGGCTGATTTTGTAGACAGGATTTTTTCTCCCACATTAATAGTAGGGGACATATAAGACACAAATCTTACTGAAAGCTCAGAGGCCAAATTCTCTGGCAGTGTAATGTCAAAGCAGTGTACCAGCAGACTTAGACCAGGGACACAGTTGTCCCAGTCTATGCATACACACAGCTCCACATATGTTGTGTGTATGCATAGACTAGTATGTCAGAAATAAAATAAAAAGTGCAGTGAGACTGTCACTCTGGTGAAACTCTGGCAATTGCAGACTGAAAACCTTTAAAGCTTTAAATGCACCATTAAGTCTCTATCAGTAATCTTCTGTTTGGGGACTTTCAACTCAAATCAAAGAAAGCCACATGCAGCAAAACTTTATGCCAGGCTGTGAACCCTCACAAGACCTCTCCTGTAGTCTTTTACAAAGTTTGGAAAGATATTTACAAAAGATCTACCTTAATCCAGAATTTCTGCATACTCATTTCATCAAGTGAAACTTAATATGCTGCCTATCGAATTGCAGATCTGTGTTGAACTTCCTACCCCATCACTCGCTTGCAGAATAGAAATATTAAATATGACAAAACTAAATACTTTCTGCAAACACATGGTGCAAATGCTTCTGTTCCTTTTATCAAAAAGAAAGAGGAAAGAAGGGCAGAGAAGGTCAAAATAATTTTTGCAGAGTTTCTGGACTTGTCCTGTCCAAAAGAAGGAGTTTGAGTTGGTTGAGCTACGAAAAGCCAGAAGTCTTTCAGCTGCATGTAGGTGACAACTTGCAAGTCTCATGGCCTTGCTCACGCAAAAGCTACCTTGCTGTGAAAACTTTCAAACCATCAGCTGTATCCTTTGGTCTGCTTCTTGTTTGAAGGTGCAGATGAGCATGCAAATTCACGATTATGTTATGTGTCAACATAAAACCTCTTGTGGAGAGATGTAGCAGCAGTGCTGACATTTTATTTCGTGTCCCGTCATCCTGTAAAAACCCAGTGTCTCCGAGTTTCTTGGGAAACAATCAAAAAGGGGACATGTTCACAACAGAAGATGATTCACTGGATCATGTGGGCTGATGACGTGTACAGAAAATCCTTTGCAAAATACACTTGGATCTAGCTGCTACTAAGTGCAGACATTATTGTGGGACTTTGGCAACTGGGCAGGAGTGAGGAAAGCTCTCATTATATCATGATAAAGTTGATGTCACGACACACTTAATGTTTGTCCTTTTTTTGTTTTGGCAGTTTTGTATTTTTTATATTTCTGAAGGTGGATTTGTGGTAGTAAGATGAAACAAAACTTGCTGTAAGAACTAAAATCACACCTTCTTTAAGATCAGGTTAGTAAAAGCGTATATTTTCATAATATAAAGTGTCATTTTATAGATGTTATGTTAAAAATCACAGAATCACAGAATCACAGAATGTTTGGGGTTGGAAGGAACCTCTGTGGGTCATCTAGTCCAACTCCCCTGCTGAAGCAGAAAATCACAATATACAGTAACTGCACTTACAGTTCATTATTCTTCTGCAGTTTTTTCCTGCTTCTTGCACCATTTGCCATCTTACGTAGAATTTTAAAGTTCTAACATTTCTAAAGTGGGATGAAGTTTAAGGTCACCTGTTGTATGCAACTTTCTTATTCATAAGCAAATGTTTTATGGTCCCTTTTACTCATAGGAAAGCAGAAATACATATAGGGTCAAGAGCTACAAGGATGTCTAATTATTTTAGTAATTTATTGTACATCTGTAGGCTTAATTTGAGGCATCTCAGACTTTCACCAAAGATACGTCAGGAGAAGAGCAAAGTGCCTACCTATATCAGTTCTGACTTGTGAAGAGTTCCATTCAAACTTCTGTGTCTTCAGCTGGAAAAGAAAATATCAGGAATGCTGATAACAGGTATATACTGTCAGTATATATGCACTATATACTATGTAAGAATTAACTGCTACATTTCTAATGAAAGAAAATTTCCCAGCAAGTCTACGATCAAATATGCTCAGTTAAAAAAAAAAAAAAAAACAAACAAACAAAACCAAACAAACAAAAAAAAAGGGAAGAAATTACAGAATAAATAACAAGAAATTACAAATCTTGCATTTTCCACCAGTGCTCCCGCTCTGGAAACTCAGCCAGGACTCTAAAAGATAACCTTTGTCTTTTCTAGTGTACTCCTAAAACCCAGATACTAAACAGTCTGCAGCTGGAGCTAAAGTATAAATATTTCATCAGTGATGTCTTAGCTAGTGTATAGTTAATGCTTTCATAACTTGATTGGCCTTGCAGATCTAACAGAAGTACAAAAAAAGGAAAGGTAGTATCAGCTTATACTGGTAAGAAAATAAATCAGTATGAGATCAGAATGCTTCCGATGCAAAGATCTGCTGAATTATAAGACGCTATTTTAAGTAGGTGTTGTTCTAACCATAACCACACTTTGAAAAAATAGTATATGTGGTTTAAAGAAATACTTCAATGACACATACGTCCTTATTGAGAATGTAATTAATGTCAAAGGAAGGTGCAATATGAGAGCTGAATAGTGCCTTGTTGCTTATTCAGCGCTGTTGATGTGGGTGACTGACTCTAAAGACACTTGTGCATCCACGGAAAATATGCAGACTCTATTCTGGTGCTTTTTTCTTTACACCAACAAAACCCAAACAGGTAGGAAAAACTTACTCTCCCAGTCACTGAGGGTTAATAAGAACATGTAAACATAGTAAACAACAAAAAATTTGCTATTGTGCTTTTAGCTGGAACTGCTTAATAAAAAGTGAAATATACTGGAGGAAGATTTCTGTTTCAACTGACTTACAAGCGATAACAGAAATATTTAAAATACGAATTGCTGTCAGAGGAGGTGCATTCTTCAGGTGTTCATAGCTACAGGGATATTCTTTCCTTCTGCTGAACATGCACCACTCTCATTAACGTTAAGGCAAACAGACTGGTTAATACTGTGATAGTCTTCTAATTTTCTAACAGCATTTCTTGTAATCTGTGGCTGTTGCTAAAAATATGAAAAACAGAATCTCAGAACTAAGGAAGGATTTAAAATCCAAACCAAACTCTACCTCGAATATCCAGTACAACTACTCTTGTCTGTGGCATAGTAGAAATGGAGACTTCTTTGGCCTTACAATCATTTGAAAGGCAAAGCAAAATGCAGTTTAAAATAAATTCTGGAGAGTAAGAGCTACAGGAGCATCAGCACAGTCTGGGGAAGGCTACCTCCTAAAGACTGTCCAGATTGGCTCCACATATAAAAAAACATTCTAAATGTGATGTATAATGACTATCATATTGAGCGACTTTCTTCTTTAGGTAGCAAAGCTGACACAGTGGTGGCATTCACAGCAAATGTCCAGATGATACAGTTTGTGCTTTAACTTTCTCTGTGGCTTTACTTCCTTGAAGAATTGGGCTGTTCTCCAGTGAACTCAAAAAGTTACTGACCACGCTGGACTTGGCCCAGAGAAAGTGCACAAGCACCTGCTTAACTTTGAAAATAGCTCCAGACCACTGTTGCACCAATTTACATCCTGTTTAAAGGGATTGCTTGCAGATCATCTGCAATCAGCTCTGGGTGTTACCACAGAGAAGCAGCATACTTCAGCTGTCCAACTGACAACCAGTTTTAGAGCAGACCAGCTACTCTACCACTAGCAGCAGTTGTTTGCTGCTGGTTGAACTCTGCACTTTGATGTAGGAAACTATAAATGACTCTGCGGATGCCTAAGCATATGGATATTTGAGCAGTTTGCAAAGAGCAGAGGCATGTGGACACTAAGTTGTAGCAGAAGGGATGGGAAAAGCTTGCTGTGTCTTTCTGTATTTTAGCCAGGCACTACAGAACCTCAAGTACATAGTAACACAGCGACCTTTATCTTGATGGGGTGTCTCTTGTTTCTTTCCTGGGATCTGCTAGGCATGCAGCCATAGTGTTCTATAGAAAAATTGGATAGCATTAGTGAAACTTGCACAAACACATGTAAACAAACTGTGAATATTTCTAGCCCCTTCTACCACAAAGAAACAGGTTTGGCTATAATCATCAGAGTAACACTTTTGTACTTTAATCCTTTGAATGTTGAATTAAGATATAAAACATATGGAGCATCTTTAAGGCCAATTTTACTTGGCTTTAAGGAGCTCAATGAACTCCAGTATTTCAAAGGATTAATAGTTCCATTTATAGTCAATTTCATTATCTTGCCTGAACTTGATATTATTTCCTAGACACTCAGTGCTACAGCTGTTAAAACCCTGATGACTATAGCTTCCTCACCCTTCCTGTGTTTTCTGTGGTAATTTATCTTTCCAGGAAGAAAAAAAATGTGTTAGTCTTCAGTTATTTTCTTTCTAGGAAGAAAAAAACCTGTTAGTCTTCAGTATTGATAAAATTTGTTATATTTACATTAGCAATCTACACTAGATGAGATTTAAAATAAGCTGGATATTCACTAATTGTTTGGTTTAATAAAAAACACTTCTTATTTGTCAGGAATTTCAGATAGTTCTATATCAGGTATGAGAGACATTATGTTTATAATCAAAGCTAATGAAGGCATCTCAGAGAAAAAAGTTGATACTTTGGAGACTGGGCAACAACTGGAGCTAAATACCTCAATTGTAGGTACCTACAGCTATATGTTCAGTGACAATATTTGATTCACAAAAGAGAAAAAAACTTTTGATGGGATCTGTTCGTAGAAGTCAAATGAATGCTTTTGCAAGACTGCAGTCAATATTCATGCCCACAAACCACAAGTGTATTGAAATTCTAGCATTCACAGAGATTATTCATAAGCAAGGGTGGTTTGTAGTTCTTCCAGAACAGCTCCCAGTGAAATTAACTTTCTTCAGGTAAGGATGCCAGAAGCCGGTCACTTGTAGTCTGCATTATACTTAGATGAATTGGAAGTGAAAGTGCATGCATATACGTATAAAAATATTGCTGGGTGTTATCAAGAATGAGATTTCTTTCTTGCACAACGATGTTGGATTTCTTGTAGAGAAGATAACATGGAGTCTGTGCTTAATATTTTTTGAACTTATTTTTTAAAATGTCTTTGATAACATTGAGTATTGTCATTCTTTTGGGTAAATACCAAATAGAATCTTTTACCACAGAGATCACACTGAAAAGAAAATGAAGACCATACTGTAGATTGCATGTAAGTCTTCATATGGAAACTGCATATGCAGCTAGCCCGTGTGCACTACATCTGCTGTAGATTGCAGAAGGTAAGAACTTCTTTACTCTGAGAGTGACAGAGCACTGGAGCAGGCTGCCCAGAGGGGTTGTAGAGTCTCCTTCTCTGGAGATACTCAAAACTCGCTTGGATGCAGTCCTGTGCAGCCTGTTTTAGGTGACCCTGCTTTGGCAGTGGTGTTAGACTAGATGATCCCAAGCAGTCCCTTCCAACCCCTACCATTCTGTGATTCTGTGGATGTGCAGCTGGAAGAATTTACTGGTCTCTGAGCTGCACATTCTTAATTTGTAAAGCTTTGTGTAGCAGTGCGATGGTTGTTACTTGCTACCAGCTGATCTCATCTGCCAGCTCTGTGTGGATTCCTGCCCATTTTGTCCTCCGAGTCACAGACATCTATCCTCTATGAGTCACACCTGCAGGACTTGAAACAGATCTTTTAAGAGAAGTCGAAGAGGTGTTGAATCTTGAACATGTAAAGGAGAAGGCATAAAAGCTACTCTCTTATTTTCTTCAAGATTTTAGAATGTTTTTCTTTGACTTCTGGGGTGGCAAATATGTATTTTAGTAGTCTTTGCATGTGTGTGTACAAATACAATCCTTGCGTGACTGTACGCTGTGGACACGACATTTGTGTATGTGTGTTTGTCTGTATGCATGACACAACCTGTAGTTTCAGTAGTGCCTTACCGAGCGTAGGGCACAGTTCTGCTGAAAGGGGGACAGCAGTAGGAGTGAAATGAAAAGCTTGATATCCTTCACACTATCATGTATAAAACTAAATTCTGCCAAATAGCATCACTTACACACTCTGTATCTATCTTCAGGGGCATGTAACTGTCTGAAGTATTTTTGAACTAAAATAATTCTTCCATCCTCATCTGAACTAAACAAAAGAGAAAAACTATTTTAAGTAAGAAATTACCAGAAATATAGTCCTTCTTTCAGTTAAAAAACTTTAGCTTTATTGTAGCCATGGCTACAAGAAGGTAGCTGGTATTTTGAGGTGCAGGTGCAGTTGCCATCAATTAGGTGTAGCCAATAGTGGGAAGCGGTTTAAGAATTCACAAGCTGACTATTTCACACAGAGTTGCTCAGGCAATGTGCAAATGAATTTTTGTTAATGGCTTCCATGCTGTATATTGTGCAATGGGATGGTGCCTACCTCTTGCACTGTGCACATATCTATTAGATATCTTGCTGCACATCCATGGATACAGGCAGCTGTCAGTAACAAAGGAAACTACAGAGGAAAATCTTTTTACCGAAAGATTTCTCTGATTCTCCCCTATCTTCATCATGATAGGATCATGAAGTAGCATCTGTGGATCAAGGCTTTAGCCAAAGTTGGGGGAAATACCTGTTAAATTATGTCCTGCTACTCTTTATTTGAATACAGATGCTCTGCATGTACATTCGGAACAACAAATTGGTTAACAACTTCCTGTACTTACTCTGCTCATACTATGGGCAGGACTGGCTCTCATTTTCACTATACTTAATTCAGAGATACATAGGTTCTCTCAAGGAAGCTGTATTCTTACAATAGATAGAAAAGTGAAATTTTCCTGTAAAGAAAAGTAGCTAAGTCGTGCAAACAAAGTGGAGAAATAAATCTGAACTGAATGTGAAGCTATGAATTCTTCTGTAAGCTGTGCAAATGGAGTATCTCTGGATTTACGTTCTGTCTTTGAAAAAATTCTCAGACACTTCAACTGAGCAGGTACCAGTAGTTGAGAGTGGGGAACTCTCATTAACGCAATGATAAAGTTCCAAGTACTCAGAAATCAAATTCCAAAAATTTGAGTTGCTTTGGTATCACTAGTGCAGCCAAGTTCTACACATCTCTTTCTTAATTCTTTTTTTTTCCCCTAGAAGAATGTGCTAAATAAATAAATAGCTGAAATTTAATAATATATGCGTGAAATACATAGGTTATGTGAGGCTTGCTCAAACACTTACATTTTGATTTTACTATAAATTTAGTGATGAAAATGACTTTATTTTACCATCTTATTCAGTCTGCAATAGGAATGATTGTGATGCATTTTATGCTATGAGGATAATATTTACTCGTGCAAAAAAATTATTACCATAACTTGGAAGTTAATTCAGCAACCAGATACAAATTATGGAGCAATAATTCCCGGGGTGTTGCTCAGCACCAAGCTGAAGGCCAAATATTATCACAGTATCTATGCATAAATTTACTGTGCAATAATTCTAGTCACTAACTGTTTCAGTACAGGAGTTTTTACAGAGTTGAGATGAAATGTTTAAAATACAACATGCATAATTTTGCTGTGAAAATGATCTCATAATAAAATCAGGTCAGCAACAACAAAACGTGCTGTTTTACTCAATTTATTGATACCATTGGCCTTTATTCAGATAGATGAAAGCTGAGAGTTAAGGCCAGAGGTTTACTTCACTGAGAACCATTCTGGGTGTCTGCTAATATAACTAGAGGCTGCAAATGTCCTCATTTTATTTTGTTCCTAGCATTTCAGGATTCCATTATTGTGACCTAAACCAAAATTTTAAAAAAAGAACCTCATCACTTATATTAAAGGAAAGCATCTCATGCCCTTGGATAAGAAACAGAAAAGCTTATAGATTTTCTCAGTTAGCTACTGACTTCTTTGATTTTAGCCATTCATTAAATTGCTTAAGTGTACCTTCTTTTAAAAATTAGACTTACTAATATATTTAAAAGGCAGCTTAAAGATAAATAATGTTTTCATGAATAGTTTCACAGTAATATTTTATGAGAAATACATAAGGAAGTAAAAGACTAATGAAAACTGGACAGACTAATAGCTCGAACATAAAAAGCATTGGTCAGATTTTCTTCAATCTCTGCAGAAAAATTATGCATGTCTTTCAGAGTACACCTGGCAACTTCTCCATCAAGCCAATTTTGTTAGTCACTGTAATAAAACAGTTAACAATAGGTTTTGTAATGGAACTTGACAGTGAGCTTGACGGGGAGCAACTTTGGTATCTGTCCTTTTCCTTTAACCTGCACCGAGTTTGCAATCACATGAATAATACAGCAAATGTGAGAGACATCAGACCTCGAAAGTTTGCTGGGAGAACTCTAGAATTCATAAAGTTAAACCATGCCTCCTTCAATATGACTAACATATGGTCCTAACAAATTTCACCAATCCTACGTAAAGGGACCAGGTCCAGAAAATGTTTCTGTTATTCTTCTAGTTACTCTGTTGACTCTTGGTATGGCAGTGACTGTTGTTGGTTCTGTCTGTTGCTAGTATAATTCTAGCAATAATTATTTCTACAAAAGGAGATGTTTTTAGATGCAGAACTTCACTGCTAGATTTGCAGTGCTGTCTTCCCAAAATAGGCATCACACATCTTTTTAATGACGATAGGAAATAAAGTTTTCTTTATGTGACAGGGAGATACAATGCACTATTGGCTTTATTTCTCTTTAGAAAAGTTTTCCAGTCATAAAACTATGTATCAACTTCCACCGAACAGCACTACAATTCCATTTAATACTGAACTCTGCACATTTCCAAAAGCTTTAACATACTGTGGCTAATCCATTTCTGTTTAGTGTTACAGTGCTTATGGAAAATGAGTCAGAAATGCTGTTATACAATTGCTAGATTAAGTTGTTAAATACAGTGGGATCTATTCTCTTGCACTGTCTTGAATAACCAGAATTACATCTCTGGCTGTACATACCAGTACTTCATAAAAGCACTTTTGTTCATTAACTAAAATCCTAGCAGACAGCCTCTGGTTTTAAAAGCCATCTGATGGTTGATAAGGAATGTAAAATCTTATCTCGCTTCCTAAGGCCAGTGGATCATGGCCAAATGCAGGATGAAAGTTCCAAAAATGCCACCATCTTGGTTGTAATCTGCTGTTTCATGGGGTCAGTGGATCTGAGATCAACAACGCACTGAGAATTGTAGAGGGGAGCTGGTGTGGGAGAGATGACCAATTACTATCTCCATGCAATATTTTTTCTCTTCTTCTGTTCAGGAAAACATAATTCAAAGGCAGTTGGAAAGACTGCCATTTGTTGTACTATTGCAAAAAGGCTAATTAGACCTTCAAGCTGAGTGCAAAGTTTGAAAGCAACACTTGGGAATTAAACTATTCGGTTGCCACATGTAAGCGTTATTCAAAAGGTGAGTACAATTACACAATATTCAGTGAAAGACTATTATCACATGCTACTAGCTTTTGATATCAGAACAAAATTCATTTATGTCTTAATTGCTTTCATGGAATCATGAAGTCATAGAATACTTTGGGTTGGAAGGAACTTTGAAGATCATCTAGTTCCAACCCCCCTGCTATGGGCATGGACACCTTCAACTAGACCAGGTTCCTCAAAGCTCCATCAAACCTGGCCTTGAACACTTCCAGGGAGGGGGCATCCACAACTTCTCTGGGCAACTTCTTCCAGTGTCTCACCAACCTCATAGTAAAGAATTTCTTTCTTACAGCTAATCTAAACCTACCCTCTTTTAGTTTAAAGACATCACCCCTTGTTCTGTTGCAACAGGCCCTGCTAAAAAGCCTGTCCCCATCTTTCTTAGAAGTAGTCTCTTTAAGTATTGAAATGCTGAAATAAGGTCTTCCTGCAGCCTTCTCTTCTCCAGGCTGAATAACCCCAACTCTCTCAGCCTCTCCCCATAGAAGCAGCACTCCATACCTCTGATCATTTTTATGGTCCTCCCCTGGCCCCACTCCAACAGATCCATGTCTTTCCCGTGCTGAGGACTTCAGAGCTGCATGCAGGACTCCAGATGGGGTCTCACCAGAGCAGAGTAGAGTGGCAGAATCACCGACCTCGACCTGCTGGCCACGCTTCTTTTGATGCAGCCCAAGATATGGTTGGCTTTCTGGGCTGTGAGCGCACCTTGGTGGCTCATGTACAGCTTTTCATCCCCAAGTCCTTCTTGGCAGGTCTGCTCTCAATCCCTTCAACCGCCAGCCTGTATTGATATTGGGGATTGCCCAAACCCATGTGCAGGACTTTGCACTTCGCCTTGTTGAACGTCACGAGGTTCACATGGGCCTGCTTCCTGAACTTGTCTAGGTCCCTCTGTATGGCATCCTCTCCCTCAAGTGTGTGGACCACACCACTCAGCTTTGTCTGCAAGTTAGCTGAGGGTTCACTTGAGGGTGCACCCACTGTCTATGTCATTGATGAAAACATTAAACAATACTAGTCCCTGTATGGACCCCTGAGGGACACCATTTGTCACTGACCTCCATCTGGACATTGACCTGTTGACCACTACTCTCTGGATGTAACTATCCAGCCAATTCCTTATCCACCTAACAGTCCCCCCATCTAATCCATGTCTCTCAAATTTAGAAGGATGGTGTGGAGGACCGTGTCAAAGGCCTTACAGGAGTCCAGATAGATGATATCAATAACTCTTCCCTCGTCCACTGGTGTAGTTGCTCCACCATAGAGGGCCACTAGGTTGGTCAGGCAGGACTTGTCCTTGGTGAAGCTATGCTGGCTGTCTCGAATCATGTCCCTGTCCTTCATGTGTCGTCTAGGGCAAGCTGTTCCATGATCTTCCCAGGAACATGTCAGGAGTTCCCAGGGTCTTCCTTTGTCCTCTTTTTAAAAATGGGTGCAATGTTTCCCTTTTTCCAGTCACCAGGCACTTCACCTGACTGCCATGACCTTTCAAATATCATGGGGAGTAGCTTGGCAACTAGAGTAGCCAATTCCCTCAGGACTCTGGGATGCATCTCACCAGGTCCCGTAGACTTGTGTATGTTCAGGTTCCCCAGGTGGTCACAAGCTTGATCTTCTCTTGTAGTGGGAGGGACTTTGCTCCCCGAGTCCCTGCCATGAGGTCCATCCACTTGAGAGGTGTGGGAAGAAAGAGTGCCATTGCAGACTAAGGCAAAAATGTTGTTGAGTACCTCAGCCTCGTCTGTCGCTACCAGTTTGCCAGTCTTGCTCCTCAGAAGCGGTATATTTCTTTGACCTTCCTTTTCTGGCTGACGTACCTATAGATCCCCTTCTTATTAGCCTTTGCGTCCCTGGCCAAGTTCAGCTCCAGCTGCACCTTGGCCTTCCTGACCCCATCCCTACACAACCAGGCAGTGTCCCTACGCTCTTCCCAGGATGCCTGTCCCTGCTTCCATTGCCTGTGCAGTTCCCCCTTGCTCTCTAGTTTGACCAGTAGGTCTCGACTCAGCCATGCCAGTCTCTTGCCTGCCTTTCCTGATTTCTTACACCTGGGGACTGAGAGCTCTTGTGCACTATTGAACACGTCCTTAAAGATCTGCCAGCTCTGTTCTGCCTCCTTGTCCCAGAGGGCAGTTTCCCAGGGGTCCTATTGACTAACTCCTTGAAGAGCTGGAATTTATGTTCCTGAAATTCAGGGTCCTGACTTTACTCTTCATTTGACCTGTATCCCTCAGGACTGTGAACTCCACCAGTGCGTTAGCACTGCAACCGAGGCTGCCTCCAACCTTGACATCACTGATTAGCTCACTTGCATTTGTGACCACCAGGCCTAGTATCACGTCGCCTCTGGTTGGGCGGTCTATAACCTGGCTTAAGAAGCTATCCTCAATACACTCCAGGAGCCTCCTACAACTCACTGTGCTACTTTGCCATCAGATGTTGGGGTGGTGTAAGTCACCCTGTAAGATGAGAGCTTGCAAGCTCAAGCTGGAGGAAGAAGGCTTCATCAGCAGGCTGCCCTTGATTGAGTGTCCTGTAGTAGACACCAACTACAAGATTCACTTGATTGCCTCGGTCTCTGATTCTTACCCATAAGCTTTTGACCTGCTCGTGGCTATTCTTCGTGGACATCTTTCAACAATTTGTCAATTTCTTGTCATAGAGAGCAACCCCTCTGCCGCTCCTTCCTTGCCCGTCCTTTATGAACAGCCTAGCTATTGATAGCCACACTCCAGTCATGGGATTCGTGCCCCTGAGTTTCAGAATCGGCAACTATGTTGTAGCTTTCTAGCTGCATGGTGTGTTCCAGCTCCTGTTTCTTGCCCATGCTGCGTGCACTAGTGTAGAGGCGGTTCAGCTGGGCTGTTGGCCATGTCACATTCGTAGAGGAACACCCCTTAATTCCTTATAGGTGTTTCACCAGTGTTCCCCTGTTGGTTCCTATTACCTCAGGAGCCCCTGGCTCATCTCTGTAAGACTTCAGGTGTGCTCCAGTATACACAGCATATCTCAGAGCAACAGTCTGAGGGCCCTCCCTAGCGCCTCATCCCTCTGACCTTGGTGTGTCATTCCATGGCGTGTCATGGGCCAGCCTGATACTACCCCTTTGCCCCTTCAAGCCTAGTTTAAAGCTTTGTCAATGAGCCCAGCTAGCATGTGAGCAAAGACCGTCTTCTCCCCTTGAGAAAGATGAATCTCTTCTGATGCCAGCATGCCTGATGCTGCGTAGACCATCCTATTATCGAAAACCCCAAAACTCTAGCAGTGACACCAGCCACAGAGCCATGTATTAATAGACTGGGTATATTGTCACTAGTATCAGTGCACATGATGCTAGCTGGTGTGTCAGAAATGAGGGACTTCTGAAACATTTTATTCACCTGGCCTAAGGGAGCCACAGGGCTAGAAGGCAGAAGTCAGCATTTGCTTAAGTATAGCTCTGGAACAAATGTGAACAACAAAAAAGACTTTGTGGGAGTGCTGGTCAAACTTAAAACAAAAACTGCTTCCTGAATAGAACATGCCAGCGTTGTCTTTTCAATAATTCTGATGACTAGCTGGAACAAAATAACAACCTTTGAAAAAATGAAAGTGTCAACAAAAAATGAAATCAGCTGTTACAGTGAGCCACTAATTACAAGATTTCTAAGAAAAATAACCTTACTGTGTTCTTTGACCTCCAAAAATATACTAGGTGTAGAGGCATCAAAACATTGTTTTTCTGAAGTCTGTATATGCAGCCCAATTTTGGGGAAGCCTGTGATGCAGTATTAGAAGAAAGTGCCTGTGTGGAACAAACTGACATACTTTTTTTTTATCCAGTTTTTATATTTAGGTCAAACAAGTTGCAGTTCTTCAGACTTTCAATTCTTAGAAATCTCATTTGAGCCATAAGCCTTTCTTTTCTTTGTAAGTTTTTGCCTAGTTTCTGTTTAATATTAGCTTGTACCAGGGTAACAGGAAGAGGGTAGGGGATTTCTCTCTATGGTCCTGCTCAAGGTGGGAGTGATCCTTGGATCATATTCTCTGCTGTATATCTTCTCCATTTACATCAGCCACATCTGTTACAGCTCCAAAATCTCCTCTTACATTGTCTTTCCCTCATTTCCATCTCCCTCTGTAATTTTGAATCCCTATCCTTTTATGTAAGCATAAAAGTTTGGGGAGTTTTCTGTTGTGGGTTTCTTAACTCTGTGCTCCGTTACACCCAGTCCCATTTCTAATCAAACTGAATCCAGTTGGTAAGTCACATGTAAAAGCCAACTGCTGTGGCTTGTCAGTCTGATGTTCTTCAGCGTCAGCTTACACAGTCAAGGTGTGTTTATAATGCAGGAGTACAGAGTCTAGCCTTTGTTCCTTACAGGACATTGTGCTAACCGGACACAAGATATAAATTCTGCATGCAACAGCATTTCATCCTCCAAACAGCTCCAGTCAGACAGGCTATATGAAGCAAATGCAGCTTAATAACTGAGGTGCTCCTCACATCAATGGTTTTGGTCTCTTCAGTTGCTACTGGTCATGATTTCACACATGCTTTCCCACAAAACTGACTTCCACGGACAGCATAAAAAACTGAAGACTAAAAGCGGAAGTGGTTTTTGTTTTTTTTTTTTGTTTTTTTTTTCCCCCCTGAATAGTAGGTGTTGGAAGGGACCTCTGTGGGTTTCTTCTTTTCAGTTCTTTGGACATAACTGCCTTCAACACAACTCCAGCTACAATTATGTCTTGGAGTCTTGGAACCTGCATCCCTGGGTTCAGTGGAATCCAAAGGTTTGTGATTCGATAGAGACTGGGATTAGATTCCTTGCATGGCCATTGGCTTTCTGTGTAAACTTGCATCGTAGGATGACTCACCCCATTTCTCTGTGCCTCCATTCGTTCAAATACAACAGGGAAAAGAGTTCACAGAAATCACAGGACAACAGAGGCTGGCAGGAGGGGAGTTCTCCAGCCCCAGCCCCTGTCCACAGCAAGCTCAGATGTGGGCTCAGAGCAGGTTGCTCAGGACTTCACCCAGCCAGGGTGTGAAACTCCCCAAGTGCGGGAGACAGTCCAACCTGCCTGGGCCCCAGCCCCACCGCTGCACTGTCCTCACGGGGAAAAGGCGTCTCCTTATCTCCAGCCTGAGCCTCTCATGTTTCAGCTTATGCCACTGCCTCTTGGTCTCCCACCACACACCCCTGTGAAGAGCTCAGTGGTGTCTCCTCCATCCCTTCCTGCTGACACTGGGGACACTGCTGGGTGCCCCCAAAGCTGTCACTTCTCCCACCTGAACCAGCACTGATCACACAGCTTCTCCTTGCAGGACAAGGGCTCCAGCCCCACCACCTCAGTGGCATCCTCTCAACTCCCACCAGTTTTGTCTACATTGAAAACGTAGCATGGCAGTTGATGTAATAAAAACAGTAGGTGGTTAGATGTTATGGTGATAAGGGACATATGATGGCTAGGATGGGAACAATTTGACAGACATTAAAGTCAAAATAATGACACAGTTATCACAGCCATCATAGTCCCAATACTCCACAAAAGTGGCCTGAACACCACCAACTGGTTTAATTATACTGTCTAATGAAAGAGAAAGGAGGATACTTTTCTCCTAAAAACCTATTCAAACAGTTTATATTTGGTATTCAGCAAGGATTTCTCTGTTACTGTATCAATGCTTTTTTTCAAGGTCACTCAAGAATAGAAAAAGTTTTATAAAAGAAAGGAACAGCAATGCTGGAGGTGAGGGTTTTTTTTCCGCTAACCAGTGCTGTGCCATCTTAATATGCTTTCTAAGCGACCTTGCTCAACACCTAATTCCTTATGGTGAGTCACATGTTATTTTTCTCACTGACATACTAGCACTCAAAAAAGGATGAAGGCCAAAGCATATGTGCAGATCTAAAGTACCACATAAATCTTAATACAAGAACTTAATTGGAATTAAATGAGTTTGCAGACATGGTGCTGGCCCTCTGCATATGGGTTAAGCTGAGCCCCAGTGTGTGGACAGTCTCACAGACCCTTTTGAGGGGATTCCTCATTTGCCCCTCTTGGGCTGAATCTTCAAGCACATCGCTTGGAGGAGGAGAACCATTCTCTTCCTCCTCCATTTCAGAAAATTCCCCCCAGCAAATAACCAACCTCCAGCCATTTCCTTCTCTCTCCTACCCCCAGATACCACAAAAGTTGTGACAGCTTTGAGGACATTTTTTGGCAGGGTCTGAGTGCTTCTTATTAGGAAGGAACCCTCTGCCATTTGGTTTCAGTCTTTCCACTTGGGGTCTGGAGCTTTTCAGTGCTAGAGATGATGAACAGTGAAGTATAATATGTTTTGGATTAATGTGGCTAGAATGCAAATATTTTTCAATTACATTTTGAGGAATTTTAGTCCAGCCACAGTCCCAGGGAACAACAATGAAAAAACTCTTTCCCGTTGCACTACTGTATGCAGTAACCCAACTGAACAGTGCTTTGACAGCCCTGTGACTCTCGTTCTCAGCCTCGCGTTGGTGCTGGATGCTTGCCACTGGAGACAGAAATGCAACTTTATCACTTGACTCCAGGAAAATTCTGTCCTGTGCCATATGGGGAAAATATACAGGACCAGCTGGGGAAGCCCCTGTTCAGAGGGAAGAGAATGCCTTTGTTGAGCACAAGACAGGTGGGGAACAGAGGCTGCCAGAAAAAGGGCACAAAGGGAAAAGGTTTATTTTTGAACACAGTGAAGGCGGTAGGACACAAAATAAAATGACAGCAAACTAATGGGCATTCTTAAATGCCCAGATACAAAACATCTGGCACCAGTTTGTACAAAGATTTCAATTCCAGATACAGAAAGAAATTGTAGAAAAGAAATAGACAATGTCAGTAACAGATCTGTAGAAACCGGTGGTGGCAGATGCTCTGGAGCTCACCCAACCTATTATCCTGGGCAGTGGGATCATTCCCTTTCCAAACATTCCTTATATTTCAAGCATAAATTAAGGTGGAAGGTGGATTCATCCCATTCAGCCCGTTTCTCTTCTCCTTTCTAGAAGAAGAAATAGAATGGCAGGAGAAGCCTTGGCTACCTCTGAGAACCTCTGGGTTTTTTTTTTCCCCCCTCCAGGGGAAAGGACGTGATTCCAGCTCATGTGGCTTCTTGCCAGATTCATCAGTGGGTCCCGGGAGTTTTTCACAGACAACTTTGTTCTGGACCTTCTTGCCTAGCAACAGCAGAGGAACTGCATGCTTCAACAGGGTTATACAAAAAGCAATGGGTAGGAACAGACAGGAGCTCTGGAACAGGATACTTATAGGTTTAGGCAATTTATCAGTACCTAATTTCTGTTATTTCTGTAATGTGGCCATATGTAGACTGTCCTGGTGTTACTTTCTTTGATGACCTTCTCTCTACTTGCTATTTTCAACCTCCTTCAAAGTTTTCATCCTGTGCTTCAAGACCCTTGCCAGCTGCTTGCATCACAGAGTCACAGAATCATAGAATGGCAGAGGTTCGGAAGGGACCTTTGGGGATCATCTAGTCCAACTACCTTGCCAAAGCAGGTTCACCTAAAGCAGGTTTCACAGGACCACGTCCAGGCGGGTTTTGAGTATCTCAAAAGAGAAGGAGACTCCACAGCCCCTCTGGGCAGTCTGTTCCAGGGCTCTGTCACCTTCAGTGTAAATAAGCTCTTCCTCATGTTCAGATGGAACTTTTTTGCTTTAGTTTGTGCCCGTTGCCCCTTGTCCTGTCACTAGGCTCTGCTGAAAAGAGTCTGGCCCCATCCTCCTGACACCTACCCTGAAGATATTTATGAGCATTTATGAGATCCCCTCTCAGCTTTCTCTTCAGGCTCAACAAGCCCAGCTCCCTCAGCCTCTCCTCGTAGGACAGATGCTCCAGTCCCCTAATTATCTTTGTAGCCCTTTGCTGGACTCTCTCCAGTAGTTCCTCATCTTTCTTGAACTAGGGAGCCCAGAACTGGACACAATACTCCAGACAGGGCCTCACTAGGGCAGAGTAGAGAGAGAGGAGAACCTCCCTCGACCTACTGGCCACACTTATCTTGATGCATCCCATAATACCATTGGATTTCTTGGCAACAAGGGCACACTGCTGGCTGATGGTTAACTTGTCATCCACCAGGACACTCAAGTCCCTTTCCACAGAGCCGCACTCTAGCAGCTCAGCCTCGAGCCTGTACTTGTGTATTGGGTTACTCCTCCCCAGGTGCAGGACCCTGCACCTGCCCTTGTTGAACTTCATCAGGTTTCTCTCTGCCCACCTCTCCAGCCTGTCCAGGTCTCACTGGATGGCAGCACAGCCTTGCAGTGTATCAGCCACTCCTCCCACTTTTCGTGTCATCAGCAAACTTGCTGAGGGTACTCTATCCCTTCATCTTGGTCATTGATGAGTGAATTGAACAAGACTGGGCCCAGTACTGACCTCTAGGGAACCCCACTAGTTACAGGCCTCCGACTAGACTCTGCACTGCTGATCACAACCCTCTTGAGTTCTGCCATTCAGCCAGGTCTCAATCCACCTCACTGTCCACTCATCTGGCCCACACATCCTGAGCTTGCCTATGGGGATGTTACAGGAGACAGTGTCAAAAGCCTTGGTGACGTTGAGGTAGACAACACCACTGCTCTCCCCTCGTCTGCCCAGCCAGTCATGCCATCATAGAAAGCTATCAGACTCGTCAAGCATGATGAATGACATTGACTTTCTTCCAGCCGTTAGGCACTGCTCCTGTGCTCCAGGACCTTTCAAAGATGTTGGAGAGTCACTCAGTAAAGACATCTGCTAGCTCCCTCAGCAATCCTGAGTGCATTCCATCGGGGCCCACGGATTTGTGGGTGTCCAGTTTGCTTAAATGTTGTCTCACCTGATGCTCCTCAACCAAGGGAAGGTCTTCCTTTCATCTGGCTTCCTCTCTTACCTCCAGAGACTGGGATGCCTGAGGGCCAGGTTTAGCACTAAAGACTGAAGCAAACAGGGAATTCAATAACTCTGCCTTCTCTGTATCCTCCCTCACCAGGGCACTCACCTCCTTCAGCACCGGCCCCACATTTTCCCTAGTCATCCGTTTGCTGCTGATGTACTTGAAGAAGTCCTTCTTGTTGTGTTTGGCATCCCTTGCCAGATTTAATTCCAGGTGGACCTTAGCCTTCCTTGTTGCTTACCTGCATGTTCTGACAACATTCCTGTATTCCTCCTAAGTGGCCTGTCCCTCTTTCCACACTCTGTAGACTTTTCTCTTTTATTTGAGTTTCGCTAGAAGCTCCTTTCTCATCCTTTGCTAGGGGGCAAATTTAGATTTCTTACTCATGGGGATACACCAGTCCTGAGTATGGAGGAAGTGATGCTTAAATAGACACCACCTGTCTTGGACCTCCCTACCTTCTAGAGCCCTGACCCACAGGATTCCTCCAAGTAGGTCCTGGAAGAGGCCAAAGAACAATCATCTGCCTCTTCTCAGGCTTCCAGTGATGAGATGGATGATTGCTTATCTGTGAGTATCTTCAGTCAGCCCTGGTCACACCGAATCTGAGAGCCGAGGGAGCTGGTGACCATCTCTGTGAAGTGTAGCTCCACTAATATTCACAAAGCTGCAAAGAATGAAAACTTCTTAAATTTGGCCTCATTAATAGAAACAGACAGTGACTGACATTTTGAATGAAGAAAAATTAGAATATTCAAAGACAGGAATTATAGCATCATATAAAACTTTAATTAAAAGCACATACTGCAACATTCATAATAAAACTACAGGAGTCGGCAAGGCAGGTTGGATTTGTGCTACCGGCAGCTTATATCCTTCACGGTAGAACAGCTGGCAGCAGTCACAGAGCAGGGCACATAGCCTCCTGAAGTGAAGCACTGAGGGGTTTCAGCCTGTGGCTGTGGGTGCCAAGTTGCTGGGAAAGACTTGTAGGCCTCAGAGCTTTTGTACTGGTGAGCAGATGGAAGAAGAGGTGACAGATATTCTGAGATGGAGAGGTTGCCTGATACAAGGTGAAATGCAGAGAATCCTTAACAGGTTAATAGTTGCTCGTGGGTGTTCCACGGAAATAATTCTAGACTGGCTTCAAAACCAGCTCAGTGTTCAGCCTTGAAGTCTGTTTTACCAGGCTGCATTTGTTTGCTTGTAAACAGGGGACACCATGAGGTTATCCGGCAGACAGCTTATGAGCGAGTGTGTTTGGTGTAATCCTTGTGCCTCTCCACTTGAAAACTTACCTCTACTTCTGCTCTGATAGATGCTGTCAAATTTATGCATGCTATATGTACATGCTATGAACGTTATACAAATGGAACAGTTCCTTTCTAAGCTGTCACCAGTTTAGAGTAAGCTATCAAATGTAAAGCCTACAACATTTCTGTGTTCACTTTCATGTAATCAGGTTTCACGTTGTATATAGAAACAGAGATACTTAGAGAAATCAGATTCTGAATTCACATAAGCGACAACTACAGACACATAGATGTGTTCATCTAGTCAAAGAACAGGATCAGCACTTTGTAGTGCATCCTAACAAATACAGCTGATGAGCTGGAGTTGTACTGCATAAATAAAATTCAGCTGTAAACTCATCCATTCTCTCCCTTCTCCTCACCTAGCTTAAGGAAGTGTAAATTTCTAAATTTGTATAACTGGTTAAAAAGCCATCAATTGATTTGAGGATTTTTAAGAAAACCTGCTTAGTCAAACTCTAGAGATGAAGGGGTTGATTCGTCTCTTTCAGCCTTTATTTTAGTGTTATCCATCTCATTTAGAAGAAATGCTCATGCTTTACATAGGCCTTAAATAACAGCGTGACAGTGAAAAAGTTAAATTGGTTATTTTGTGGAAAGAAATCCAGGCATCTGAAGGCTAATTTCTTTAGCATTCAGTTTTTTTAGTTTCATCTTTAGACCCAATACGGCAGATTAATTTCAGTGGGTCTGAACTGTTTGCCACATGAAGACACAGAAAATAATTTTGTGCATTTGCTTTGCTGGTTGTATCTATAGATTTACACCTATCAATGTGTAAGAATATTTGCTCATACAAACAGGAGATTATTCCTAATACAGCATTTCTGGAATTCATATTAGCTATTAAAAGATCAGCCTGCTTAAAGGAAGTTTGGGAGAAGAAGTGAGTGTGAAGGGGAAAAAAATTTGAAGATTATATTGAGCAACAGTGAATTATAGGCCTACTTAGGCATATGCACATGAGCTAGAGGAAGAAACTTTTGTAATTTTTCAGCTCATTTAATCTGAAAGGCCCACATGCCGAGTTGCATAGTGAGAGTTAACATCTACACTTTGGTTAGGACATGCCTTTGGTGCTGGCATTAGCCCTGTGACCACAGTGGCTTCTATTGCTCAGCTCTTTTAGTGGCTTGGCATCTTTCATACTCCCTCAGGCTTTATGGCAGAGCAAGCGGACACCCACTCTGGACGCCAAGAGAGTCATCTTAATGAATGACATATTACGAGCCTTGTGAAAGTAATTTGCTTTGCCCCATGGTGTAGTTGGCGAACTTCGTATTACTGAAGGTTCAGGCTAAATCCAGCACTAAATCTATGCAAATTCTTGCCTTTTGGGCAACATATCACAGAAACAAGTCTTATTCAAAGCAATTCTTGTCTTTGTTTTCTAGAAGGAGACTTCAACGTTACATTGGCTTGGGGAACAGTTATCTACTATTTCATGTTATGGGCATGAATTCACATCTAAAGACTTGGCATTTTTATAGTAACATAAACCTTTTACAAAACATACAACAAAGATTCTGATAAAATCTTATTTTCTGGCCTATGATTTGATGAGGACTGCTAATACTGTCAGATGCTGACAATTAAAAAACTGAGAGCACAGGGCAGGAAGGTCACCCTTCCCTCAGCCTATGCCTTACTTTCCCTTTCTCTTTTCACAGTGCACCACCTGAATACAGTAACTCTGTGACATGCACAAATATGTGTCCTGTAGGCACTCATTACTTGCACAGCTCAGATCAAGTAATATTTTCTGCTCCAAACTCCTCTTTTAGTTACTTACTGCTCTGACAAAACATTAATCTTTTAGCTTTTCTAGCTTTGCATGAAAAATCTGTCTGCTGCCTTTGCTCCCCAGCCCCTGATTCTTCCCAAAAGCACATGCATCAGAGGGCAGCACTGTATGTGTATAGAAAAGTACTTTTTTTCTGTCATGTACATTAGGCATAGAAACAGTCTATGTGGAAGGGCCAGTGGGGACTTGAAGACAAAAATGGGCTTTGATGTGACTGAACTCTGCAGCTCTGAGAACAGCATTCAGCGCTGCTTGTTGTGCACATGGTTCCCTGTCAGCTCACACTATGTGCATCTGAGGCTTGCTGAACTATGCCTACATGGGAAGCCAATTTAGCTGGGTAGTGAAAGTGTAAAGAAGTTTTGTGGCGCGAAGCGATGACCTGCATCTTGTTCATTCCTGAGGGCGTGGTAGGAAAGACTGCTACACCCTTCAGGCTACATTGTACCCAGGCTATGACTTGAAGTCATCATGATGCAAAACAAGTTATTTTTCATTTTACTTTGGAGTAAAAGTTTGTCCTTCATTCAACTCTGTAATTCAAGCTTGCCTTAAAACTGAAGTTCAAACATCACAGAATTGCTGTCCTGCCATCACTGTTGTAGTGATTATTTTAAGGTTTGTTGAAGCCCATGCATGGTGAAAATGTCATTATTCTTTTAGTTACAAAGGTTTTTTTTAACGGCAAGCTTCTCCCTACCCCAAGACAGATTTTCTGAAGCATGTTTATTCTTAGCCTTGTTAAATATCTTGTTGACTCTCTGGCACCCAATTTTATGGGAAAAGGATTTATCCTTGAACTTCTGAGCAGTTGAGTGGACAAGAATGGGAAACACGCAAGTCAAGGACTTATCAATACCCATGAAATAGTGTGGGGAGTCAACACGTCTGCAATCAAAGGGCTTATTCTGGAGGAAGGAGAGAAGTAGGAGTGATGTTGATCCCAGGCTTCACAAAACAATTCTGACTCAGTCCAGTTCTAGGATTCATTGCTGATTCCATAGGCATAGCATTAAGGTAAGCATTTAGTTTGGGGGAAGGGTAGTCAACAGACCTTGCAAGAATAACATGAAGTGATAGTGATTGTGCCATGCTGTCAGCTGCCAGCAAGGTTTGCAAAAGAGTACTGCAAAAGAGTACTACAAAAGAGTGTTATATGCACCTCAGTAAAATAACTTGTGCACTCATTGAAGAACTAAGGAATGGGCATCAGCAAGTCCAAAATTCACAAATAAATGCATGGTTGTGGAATATAGACACTGCTTTTCTTGTAACTCTAATGTATTTTTTAGAAAAAAGTAGAGTTTGTTCATCTTTCCCCACTGTTCTGTGACATAGCCACTTTTTAATATAGACTTAGCAACATTATGAGGGGTCATAAAATCAGAACCGTGTCAATATTAGTATTTCTGAAACCATTTTGTCCTAGGAGCTGTGTCACTCATATACAAGGATCTGAACGGAGACATATGGTCACCATCAGCTTGGATATTTAATTTTGAGGTAACACTTCCATTAATCCATCTGAAAAGGGGGAAGCTACCATATAACTGGTTGCAATTAGCCAAACCACAATTTTCTCTAAGCAATTCACTCTAAACCAAAAGACAAAATGGCATTTTAGAATTACAACATCTCTCCCAGATTTGCATCTCCTGATGAATTCCCAAGGTTAAGAATCAAGCCATACTGTAATACCAACCCTCAATTATACCTTTTTGGAGAGGAAGATCAGTGGCAGGTGGTGCCTGCTATAAAAGCCTCATTAAAACACCTTCTGTTTGAATATCACAAAAGAGAGTCACCAGATGGAGGCACAGCTCCACATGGTAGCCTTTCGTCAAATGAGAGTTTCACCTGACACTTTGGGGACAGCAGATTTTTTTTCCACCGGCTAACAAGCTACTGAGGTTCAAGAGATGATATATTAGGATTAATTGCACTTGATCACTAATCCATTGTAATGCCATATGCTAAAGGCGTTGCTCATTGTCAAGCCTAGAGACAGGTAGGGCCCCTCTGGTAATGTAAACTGTCCCCATTTCCACAGAGCTAATCTAATTTCACCTCCTTACAGACCTCAGATTCCAGTAAAGATACGTAATTTTTCCTGCTTTGTCTCCTGATGCTTTTCTGAATGGTAGCAAATCTGATATAGAAGCTAATGATGCTGAAACCTGCTGACTAATTGGAAAATGATTTTTCCTGGTGCTGCTTGTTGAAATGAGCAAAATATTGAAAGGGTATTTACTCCATTGTGTGCTCAGTCCATTGGTTCAAAGAGCCTCTTCACCCTCACAGTTTAATTTCTCACACCTCCTCCCCCTTTTAGTCCCAAGACACATTCAAAGAATATGTGATTTATTAGATGAGAACAATCGGCACGCTAAACCATGTGAGGGAAGTTTATGTTTCTTAGAGGAGGTGTTGTCACCTTGTGCAGCCCTTGGAGTGGGAGGATTTTTTCAGTGGCTTGGCTTTGGGATTGATCCAAACCATTAAGTGCCAAACAGTGTAACCAGAGCATTCTTCATAGTTCCGTTGTGTGTTTTGTGTTAAGCTACTTTAAAAATTGCCACCCACCAAGCCTATTTCTTAAATTAAGGAGGGCATTCTTATTAAATATGTAGTGTGTGTAAATATGTAGTCTGTGAGAGGGAGAAGGAAGGCAAATAGGTGCATTGAATTCACGCGGTTTTTATCAAGTGATAAGCAGCACCTGATGTCGCAGCAGCAAAAAAACCGTAGTTTTTTGTAGTAATTGTACTAACTATTCAGGGCCAAAAAATGTTTTCACACTAATCTGATTCAAGGGCTGGTCTGCTCAAATTGAGAGAGTAAGAAATGAGTTAGAGTTTTGGTGTATAACATCTCATCTTCTGCTACCTTCTTAAGACTACTCTATACTTACAAAATGCCTTCTGTTCCAGAAGGGATCCAAGTGTGTTGCCAGCTGTATGCACTTAAATATCAATTCAGTCACTGCTGAAATACAACCATCTCTGGAGTGGAACACAGCAAACTCTCCATTCCAGAAAAAGCAAAACACTTTTTAGGAGGAGGAAATAAAAAATAACTGCTCCAACTGCAGTTCCAGAGGAAATTATGCTGGCAGAGTATAATTACCGCTGTTGAAACCTGGCCAAGACACTGGAGCTAACATTCTCCACTCCTGGCAAAGGTGCCAAAGGATCTTTAGCAATCGCTGGTGCTCAAGACCTCAAGTTTGTGTGAAGTTCAAAAGGCATTGGTTGACATACGTGACAAAACTTCTCCTCTCCTTTAAGTAGAATGCCAGGTACGTCTGGCATTTCCTCCCCTCCCAATATCTGTGTTACATGTAGTGCAAGGCCAGGTGATGGACCTTTGCTCCTACCAGTGCAAAATCAGTCAGAAGAACACTACAGCTACCAGTAGCTAAGACTACCCATGGGAGAAACTGTTCACAGAAGACACCAACAGGACCAAGTCCACCTAGTCCACATCCAACATCTTTCATGTTTTATGTAAATATGGCTTTCTTTTAAATCAGGATTTTGGTGGAGTTTCCAAACCAGTACAAACTTGTCATCGTGGTTTCCCACTGTCTCTCCTAATAAAATCCCTTCCAGTTATTTGGAATTCACAGTCAACTGGGAATGTGGCCCACAATGCAGGAAGAAAAGAGAAAAAATCAAGTGTCATGGCTGAAAAGAGGGGTTACATATGATGCAGTAGTCCCATACTCTCATTTGCTTTCTATCCTGCCTGGGCTTGGACTCAGCAGTTGTATGTTACAAATAACGGTAAGCTAGTCCACAATCTCCACTGTGTCTAGTGCATGCATATGGGTCTTGATCAGTGTATGTGTGTACCACCATATCTATCTGTCCAGACACATTGTTTTTCTTGATCACAGGTGAATGGATCTGGCAGAATTGTAACAAAACAAATGAGCTCCAAAACTAAAACCAGAATGATGACTCTGTTCATGAATAAAAGTGCTGAGTTCAGTGTGTTCTAGCTAATGAGGAAAGTTATTCAAGGGCATATAGACTATCCTTGGGTATCCAGGAACAGATTTTGAGATTCGTAAAATATTAATGAGATTTTTTTTAAAAAAAAGTAAAAATTGCAAGTGTGCACTGATATTCATTAGTATTCATCTATTTAAAATCTAGACTATTTAGTAAGAAAGCAGAAAACTGATCTGGGTGGTCAGTTGCCCAATGGGAAAAAAGCACCCATAGCTGTATACAGTGACGGTATATGCAGTTTTTGCCTTCTGAAGGTCAGATGGGACATGAAATACCTTGAGTATTTCAGGAACTAACTTGTGACCTGAGTGCTTTGGAAAATTGTTATATAATCCTTGCTGTAAGCTGCTTATCAGTGCCCTTTCTGGCTATGTAATATATTCCTGGAAAGTGAAAACAGTTTCAGAGAAGTTGCAGGTGCCCATTATTCCTGTTGTTGAAGGAATGTGACATATGAGAGAATTGTCTTTAAGCACAAATTGTGCCTTCCTGATATTTCTGAAATTTTGGTTGAGACCAAAGAGACAGGATCTTGTGGACCTGATGGTGACTACAGTTCTAGAGTTAGACAGATTAGAACAGTAGCAGGTCTTTTTTCTACCAAACTGCTTTCCAGCTGGGTTACCCTCAGCATATATTGATGCATGGCATTGTTCTTACCCCAGTGTGGGTCTTGGGGCTTCTCCTTGTTGAACTTCATGACATTCCTGTTGGCCCATTGTCCGGCCTGTTAAAGTCCCTCTGAGTGGCATTATGACCTGCTGGTGCATCAACCACTCCTCACAGGTCTGTGTCATGAACAAACTCGCTGAGGGTACACTTTAACCCATCATCCAGATCATTAATAAAGATGAAGATTAATGCATGATTTTGTAAACCACAGAACTTCATCCAAACATAAAATTTATTTCATTGGTTCTTACTTCTGTGGAGGACCCCTAGACCACCGGCATTCCTCCAGAAGCATCACAGCTCTTCATTTCTTGAAAGCTATCTCACTTTACATCAAGTTCTATTATATTTTAGCTCTTGGCAGTGCTATAGTTATCCACTATAACACATGTGATATTAGGGCTGGAATACTTTACAAGTATGTTCTTTCTGCAGCCATGAGGTAAAACAAACTTTGTTCCTCTGCAAATCCCTCCTGTAAGCACACATACAATTTCAAACACAATGGTCACAGTGATTTTTTTTCTTGCAGAGCAGGAGAAAGGGGGAGTTCGAGTCTTCTCATGGCACAGAGATTAAATGAAAAGTTTAAAAGAGGTGTCTTGCTGGAGCTCTACAAAGTTTTTGTAAAGGTGACCAAACCCTAGCAAGTTTCGATTTCAGTGTGATACATAAAACTTGGACTCTGTTTTCTGAAGTTTGCAAATCTTCCAGGCAGATTTGGGCTTTAGTTCAAACAGATCTGGCCTGATAAAAAATTTCCTCCTAGTCAAAGGGAAGGGGTTTGAAAGAGCCAGTTGAAAGTGGCAAATCAACAAATGGTTACAGGACTGGTGCCACAGCCAGCGGTTTGGCTACTTAGACCATGGGAATTGCTTTGAAAAACCTGGTCTGCTGGGGTCTGATGGAGTCCATCTCACAGGCAAATGGAACAGCATCTTTGCTCACAGGCTTCTCAAACTGGTACATAGTGCTTTAAACTAAAGATGCAGAAGAAGAGGAACCTCTGTCTGTCCCACTGCTATCAGTTTGATGCCAATGCCAGCAGTAGATTCCCAGAGCCTGGAGAAGGATCACAGGGCAACAGGAGAGCACGTGAAGGGCAGCACAAAGGAAGTTCAGCCAGTAAGTCAGCTTCATTGGGGGCCCAACTTCAGTGCCTCCACATAAATGCAAGCAGCATAGGGAATAAACAACAGAAGTTGGACACGTGCACACCTGCACAGCCACGATCTTATTGGCATCACAGAGATGTGGTGGGTTGGATCCTATGACCGAGGTATAGGAATGGAAAGATATAGGCTCTTTAGGAAGGACAGGCAGGGGAGACGAGGAGGGATGTCACCCCCTATGTCAATGACCAGCTGGAGCACATGGAGCTCCACCTGGGGATGGATGAGGAGCCAACCGAGAGTTTATGCGACAGGATTAAAGACAGGGCAGGGACAGGTGACATTATAGTGGGGGTCTGCTACAGGCCACCCAGCCAAGAAGACTGAGTGCATGAGGCCCTCTGTAGGCAGATAGGAGCAGCCTCGTGTTCACAAGCCCTGGTCCTCATGTGGGACTTCAGCCACCTGTTGGTGGGACAACACAGCAGTGCATAAGCAATCAGGAGGTTACTGGACTGCATTGACGATAATGTCCTTCTCCAAGTGACAGAGGAACCCAAGAGGAGAGGTGCTATACTGGACCTTGTTCTCACCAACAAGGAGGGGCTGGTGGCAAATATGAAGCTCAAGGGCAGCCTTGGCTGCACTGACCTTGAAATGGTGGAGTTCAGGATCCTTAGGGCAGTGAGGAGTGTGCACAGAAAGCTCACTACCCTGGAATTCAGGAGAGCAGAGTTTGGCCTCTTCGGGGATCTGCTTGGTAGAGCACCATGGGATAAAGCCCTAGAGGGAAGAGGGGCCCAGGAAAGCTGGTTAATATGCAAAGATCACCTTCTCCAAACTCAGGAGCAACGCATCGCAACAAAGAGGAAGTCAGGCAAAAACACAAGGAGGCCTGCATGAACGAACAAAGAGTTCCTAGACAAAGCCAAGCACAAAAAGAAAGCCTACAGAAGGTGGAAGCAAGGACAGGTAGCCTGGAAAGAATACAGGGAAATTGTCTGAGCAGCCAGGGATTGGGTTAGGAAAGCTGAAGTCCTGATAGAATGAAATCTGGCCAAGGACGTCAAGAGCAACAAGAAAAGCATCTATAGGTACATTGGTGACAAAAAGAAGGGTCGGGAAAATCTGGGCCCTCTCTGGAAGGACACGGGAGACCTGGTTACCTGGGATATGCAGAAGCCTGAGGTACTCAATGACTTTTTTTCCTCAGTCTTCACCAGCAAGATCTCCAGGCACACCTCCCAAATTGCAGACACAAAGGCAGGAACAGGGAGAATGAAGAGGAACCCACTGTAGGAGAAGATGAGGTTTGAGACCATGTAATGAACCTGAAGGTGCACAGGTCCATGGGACCTGGTGAAATGCATCCACAGGTCCTGAGGGAACTGACAGGTGAAGTTGCTAAGCCGCTATGCATCACATTTGAGAAGTCGTGGCAGTCTGGTGAAGTTGCCACCGATTGGAAACGGGGAGACATAACCCTTATTTTTAAAAAGGGTAAAAAGGGGAGACCTGAGGAACTACAGGCCAGTCAATCTTACTTCTGTGCCTGGCAAGATCACGGAGCAGATCCTCCTGGAAATTATGCTAAGGCACACAGAAAATAAGGAGGTTGTTGGTGACAGCCAGCATGGCTTCACTAAGGGCAAACTGTACCTGACAAATTTAGTGGCCTTCTACGATGGGGTTACAGTGTTGGTGGAGAAGAGCAACTGGTGCCATCTACCTGGACTTGAGCAAGTATTTGACACCATCTCGAATTACATCCTTATCTCTAAATTGGAGAGACATGGATTTGACAGATGGACCACTTGGTGGACAAGGAATTGGCCAGATGGCTGCACTGAAAGAGTTGTGGTCAATGGCTCAATGTCCAAGTAGAGACCAGTGACAAGTGGCATTCCTCAGGGCTGGGTATTGGGACTGGTGATGTTTAACATCTTTGTCGGCAGCATGGACAGTGGGATTGAGTGCACCCTCAGCAAGTTTGCTGATGACATCAAGCTGTGTGGTGCAGCTGACACATTGGAGGGACAGGATGCCATTCAGAGGGACCTTGACAGGCTTGAGAGGTGTGCCCGTGCGAACCTCAGGAAGATCAACAAGGGCAAGTGCAAGGTCCTGTACATGGGTCAGGGAAATCCCAAGCACAAATGCAGGCTGGGCAGAGAATGGATTGAGAGCAGCCCTGAGGAGAAGGGCTTGGGGGTGTTGGTTGGCAAGAAGCTCAGCATGACCTGGCAGCAGGTGCATGCAGCCCAGAAAGCCAACCATATACTGGGCTGCATCAAAAGAAATGTGGCCAACAGGGCAAGTGAAGTCCTTCTGCCCCTCTACTCCACTCTGGTGAGAGCCTACCTGGAGTCCTGCGTCCAGCTCTGGATCCCTCAGCACAGGAAAGACATGGACCTTTTGGAGCAGGTACAGAAGAGGCCACAAAAATGATCAGAGGGATGGAACACTTCTCCTGTGAGGAAAGGCTGAGAGAGTTGGGGTTATTCAGCCTGGAGAAGAGAAGGCTGCGGGGAGACCTTACTGTAGCCTTCCAATACCTGAACGGGACCTACAAGATAGCTAGAGAGGGACTTTTTACAAGATCCTGGAGAATTTTATTTTTTAACTAATTAATTTTAAGCAAGAGCGAGAGGAGTGTTTGGTTGATACTTCATTGTTTCCACATAACAGTTGTAAAAAATGGTATCAGCCACATCAAGATTTCCCATATCAAAGTAACCTGCATCTAGATTGTTACAGTTAATCTGTATTTCTGAACTGGAGGTTATAACCTCTCTTTAACTCAAAATGGAGAAATGCTGAAGCCCACATGTGTTAGGCTAATTTTGAAGGGCATAGTGAACCTGGCAAAAAGCTTTGACGTTCTCTTTGCCCACATCAGTTTTATTTCATTGTTTTTACCTCCATCAGAAAGAATTTCAAGACTTCCTTCTCATTTCTGCAATTAATTTATGTGCTGTTTGGTTTTCTATGTTCAGCTGTTTCCATAGTTTTTATATGCTTGTTTCTAGACTCTGACCAAAAGGCTAGGGTAACAATACATTGGGCTTGGGTTTGGCAGAGGGAGATAAACAGTTTTTTTGCAGATACTATCTGATAGTGTTTTCACATCCAGTAGGTACATATCTTTAAGTTTACTAATTAAATAAAAATACTAATAATTAAAATAAAAACAAATGTCTTTTGCAGTAATTATTTGATTGATGGTTTCTATATTCTGTGCAAGTGATTCTACTGCTGTCACATTTTTATATTCCTGTTTCTGGTATTTTTTATTTCTGTGTTCTTCCTTTTACCTAATCTTTTACCCTACAAACGTAAGGGACAAAGGCATTGCAATTCCAACCACTATGTTAATCCCATTGCAAATAACATAGTATTCCTGCAAGGGATAGGATTGGAAACATAGTTCTGCTTCCAGGTATTATTTTTATGTCACCTGAGTCTGAGATAAATCAATCTTGATTTTTGTAAATGCAAAGATTCTAGAGTCCTCTTGTACTTTATTTGATATTTTAGGTCCTCAAGCATTTATATTGATCAAACATTGATGAACACCCAAACAGATAAGCTACTTCTTGTATTTTTGAAAAAAAAAAAAAAAAAAATCAATCTTGTGATCTAGGACCATATGGCAAAACTCTGGCCTTCTGCCAATACAAATCAACAGACTTCTGTGACTTCACTACTCATGATCTGCCAGGAGGATGAAACAAACAAATACACATAAACTACATGTTGATAGCCAGCTCATTTGGGTAATGCTTCTGTACTGTAAGATACAAAGCTGATAAACTGGACCCACTGTATAAAATGCAAGGGCTTACTTTGGTCTGGTGTCCTGTTGCACCTCTGTATCCAATGAAGATGCAGCAAACTAAATCACTGTAAAGAATGAATCCACAGCTGATTAATGCACCACTGCCTCTCCTCTGTTACTCTGCATCTCCCAAAGCAGAACACCTGGCTCTGCAGTGCCTTGTGCGCTTCATGTTTTTTTGCTGTGATCTGGTGAAATCAAAGGATTGCATTGTGGCTGCAAGAATTTTTGCTCCTGAAATGATTAGTCATAATACTACATGGGTATAAATAATTAGATTTATTATTTTCTCTAATGCTCAAGAGGAATACTTGTAAATATATGTATGACAGAAGTATTCATATACTTGTACCATTATCCAAATGATAAGCAAAATAAATTACTGTTTTCTCATGTATCTTCTCTTTTTTCTTTTTTTATTTCCTGTTTTTTTCCGTAGTTCTTTTAAGCTTCAGACGGAATTTATGTCATACTAGCTGTTTTTTCAGTAGCCTTCTGGCCTTTCATGGCTTTCTGAATTATCCCTCTTTCTGTTTGTTTTGTGTGCTCTTATTAGGGTTGTTGTTAGCTCCATACTGATGTTTGTCAGTTTTGGAAATCTGAATCTTTGTTATTTACGTTATCAGTGATCTGACCTGGATTGCCCACAGCAATGTTCCAACTGTTCTCAGGTCCTCAATTACTAATTATGCAGATGAACAGATTGTGCAAACTCTTTCCTTATGGTCACATTCTGGAGGAGCTGCTTTTATTAAATTGCTGCTGAGCTTGAATTTTAAGTAGGTGCTGGCCAGTTCTTCGTAGTTTTTTTCAGATGTCCTGTACATGTTTGTCGTAGTAATTTATTAACAAGTGATAGTTATACACACATCAAAAAATTCAAACCCATGACATCTAAAAGTGACATAGTTGTAAGGCGAAGTAAAGGACGCAGATTAAAGCCAGATATCCAGAGGAGCAGCCTCTTCCTGAAGATCACCAGGACAGTGGACAGCCTGCCAGTAGAATACTTGGAGCTGTTAGCATTAATGAAACAAATTAATCACTAGTGAGCATTGATTGATGTCATTACACTAGGGATGTTCAGAAAGAATTAACTTTTGAGGTGAAAGAATTCTGCTATGTTAATAATGTTTTGCCAATTAGATCATGCCCCACTTTTTGAGGAGCAAGTCACAGTGTGAGATTCTGTGCAAGGAAACAATATCTTCATCGATATCTAGTATCATGGTAAGAACACAGAACTGACCCCAGCTTGGGTGACAGCACAGTGGTATGAGATTATGGTTGTGCCCCATCTTCCTTTTTTACTGTGCTACTGTGTTGCCTAGAAGACATAATGTTTCTGTTCAAATAAAATATATATTTTCCTGATAATATTGTACCCTCTAGTTGCTCATTTGAAGTCACTTAGTGACTTTCATGAGTGCAGCACCCTCAGCTATATCTTGCCAGTGTAAGCATGCATTTATATGTCCCCTGAGGAACCATCCTTACCTCAAAAGACAGACAAGGCTATCCAGATATCATACTGGACATTTTCTTCACAGAAAAGCCTCTTGGAAATTAGAAATCAAAGAGTTTGCTCTTTTCCTTGCTTCCCTCCTACAGAGTTGTGAAGGGTGGAAAAAAGTAGGATGCAGCTAGAAGGACAGAAAAAGTGAACAACAGAAGTCAGAAAGAAATTTTATGTCTGTGAAATCTGAATACCCAAGATTTTTCAGATAAAATTTCAGAGTGAGATTCATATTGTCAGTAAAATCAGCACAAATCTCCTAGTGACTTCAGTATGGACATATTCTAGTCTCAAATATTTTGTTGCTTACCTAAATGGTCACTTAAAGTTTACACATAATTAGACACATCAACTAAGAAAAACAAGAAAAAAAGCTTCAGCTTAACAATTAAACTTACTTCCAACTCTTCTGTCATTCAATACAGTCTTGCAGTCAAATCTTCTTTTAAAAATAAGCACTGATTTTTCTTTTTCATGTGCAAGGAAATTTTCACATAAACGATGGGGCAAGTCTACTAGAAGTGGGAATCTGTGATAATGACTAGAACCATCAAAGGCACAAAGGTGCTGTCTGGAGCAATAGGGGGTAAGAAGTTTCAGACAAACGGGGATCTGTGAACAATAAGATACTTTTATGCAGCAAATACTAGGAGCTATTAATGCAAATAACTTCTACCATACGCACAATACTGACTGGATTTGTAGATAATTTTTATTAGTAGCTCTCAAATATTTTACAAGGTATCATCAGCCTCAAATTGCAGAGAAACAAAGTCATGGGTAGGCAAGGTGATTAGAGTTAACCCATCAGGCAACTGATAAAAGTGAGAGGAAAATGCTAAATTCTTGAGTCCTTTTTTCTGCAGTATTTATTAGAGCACACAGCCTTGCAGGAAGAGTGTTCCTGAGTCTAAAATGTGAAATGTCTGTGAAACAAGTCTCAAACACAACTATTAGCAAAATCAAATCAGAAGGCAATCAGGGAATCAGTCAGATCAGCCAGTGTCAGTGGAAATACCGATTAAATTTGAAGCTGACTGTTAATACAAATCTGTTTCAAGTAGGTTTCTCAGTAAAATCCTACTCAAAACAGTTTTCCATCTAAAATGCATACATTCTTATTCATAGTCGAGGACCCTAAAAGGCTATATTTTAGGGCTCTGTAAACAAAGTACCTTAAGAAGCAGGCTTCTAGGTTTCATTGGTGAATATAAAAAAGGCAGAACTAAATGTATTTTGCATTTTATCTCTGCAAGGCCACACCTGACTAATAAGCACCTGTTATTGTCAATCTGGTGGGTAGAGGCTGCAACAGATACTTGCAGACTGAGAAGGGTGTAAGGAACAAGGACTGCTTGGAGAGAAGTGGCAGCAAACTGTTCTTTTTCTTGCCCTCTGAAAACAAGTCTTTTCCTGAATTGTGACATCAAGTTACATAATTATGACCTGGAGTTACCAGTGTTTATCATGCGAGGGAGACAGAATTATCTTTCCTTCTACACTATTTTCTTCTTGTTTCAGTGAAGCAGCTCCAGAGCCATATCATACTTTTATATAATAGAGGAACATATATATGACTGCCTGTAGAACAGCTAGACATGAGTAAATAGCCTTTTGTAAAAAGACCAGAAATTGTTATATCCCAGCTTTCATAAATGGTGATGTTCATTGATAGAATAGTGAATGAATGAATGATTAGAGAGGTGAGTGAGAGCTACGGGCTCAAATGATGCATGCTGTGAGAGAAGATGATGTGATGCCCCAGTGCCACTTCAGTCTGAGTTCCAGGAATAGCCTGAGACAGAAAGCAGCTCTAGCTTACTCCTTCCTCTTTCAGCACTCTCCTTCTACTCGGCAGACACCTGTAAAGACTTCTGGTGTGGTGTCATGATGGAATACCATGACACAGACATCAGATTGATAGGACAAGATAATCTGCTTTCAGTTTTAGTTGGCATAAAACCAAAACCACTCTTATTTCCCTCTGTTGTTTTTCTTCTAAAATATTCAGCACTCCTACTGGCTAATAACATAAAAAAAAAAAAGCGCAAAGAACAAGGTAAGAAGTATTGTGCTGGTGAGTGGGGAGGGAGAAGGGAAATGTGTTGTAAATTTCCTCCCTTTAGACATTTGGACCTTCTAAAAACTATTAGAGTTCATGTTAGAAAAAAAAAAGACTAAGTATCAGCTCCTTTACTTTCACTCAGAAACACAGAAAACCAAAGCTCATGGGTGAATCACGGAAGATCTGGGTTCTCATCGTGGATTCAAGCATGAGCATGCACTAAATCTACAGTTGTTTATACTTTTATATTTAGAGAATGAAGTTCTAGGAAGCTAATCAATGCTGAAGCTTCTATCTAGTATTCTATGGAGACAGACATTATACGGAGCCCTATCCATAAAATAAATCTATGACACTCTTCCTGTAGACAAATAATTATGAACTGGTAAATGATGATTTTTCCTTTCTCCATTAGAGTCTAAAGGTGATGTTTTTGATGTTTTCTATGGGGATAATTTTAACTTCTAGTTTTTGCATTTATCATGCACGTGACACAGTACTCTCAATACTCATAGTATCACAGTACCCGCATGATGTCCTTGTCTCTAAATTGGAAGGACATGGATTTGACAGATGGAACACTTGCTGGGTAAGGAACTGGCTCAATGGACGCACTTAAGGAGTTGCAATTAATGGCTCAATGTCCAGGTGGAGACCAGTGACGAGTGGTGTGCCTCAGGGGTCAGGGCTCTTTAATAACTTTGTCGGAAACATGGACAGTGCGACTGAGTGCACCCTCAGCAAGTTTGCCAACGACACCAAGCTGTGTGGTGTGGTTGATATGCTGGAGGGAAGGGATGTCATCCAGAGGGACCTTGACAGGCTGGAGAGGTGGGCCTGAGTGAACCACATGAAGTTCAACAAGGCCAAGTGCAAGGTCCTGCACGTGGGTCAGGGCAATCCAAAACACAAGTACAGGCTGGGCGGAGAGTGGCTCGAGAGCAGCCCTGAGGAGAAGGACTGGGGGTACTGGTGGGTGAGAAGCTCAACATGAGCCAGCAATGTGCGCTTACAGCCCAGAAAGCCGAGCGTATCCTGGGCTGCATCAGGAGAAGCATGGCCAGCAGGTCGAGGGAGGGGATTCTGCCCCTTTACTCCATTCTCATGAGACCCCACCTGGAGTACTGTGTCTAGCTCTGGAGCCCCCAACATAAGAAGGACATGGATGTGTTGGAGCGGGTCCAGAGGAGGGCCATGAAGATGATCAGAGGGCTGGAGTACCTCTCCTACGAGGACAGGCTAAGAGAGTTGGAGCTGTTCAGCCTGGAGAAGAGAAGGTTCCGGGGTGACCTTCTAGCAGCCTTCCAGTACCTGAAGGGGGCCTACAGGAAGGATGGAGAGGGACTTTTCACAAGGGTGTGTAGTGATAGGACAAGGGGGAACGGCTCTACACTAAAAGAGGCAGATTTAAAATGGATATAAGGAAGAAATTCTTCACCATGAGGGTGGTGAAACACTGGAACAGGTTGCCCAGAGAAGCTGTGCATGCCCTCTCCCTGAAAGCATTCAAGGCCAGGTTGGATGGAGCTCTGAGCAACCTGGTCTGGTGGAAGATGTCCCTGCTCATGGCAGGGGGTTTGGAACCAGATGATCTTCAAGGTCCCTTCCAACCCTTACCATTACATGATTCTATGATTCTGCTCTCTGAGTGCCACACTTGCCTTTGTAAGTACAGAACCACCTTCTCTATTCCTGATACGGTATAATCTGTTACCGAGAAAAGTGTTGGACAAAGACCTCTATTAAAACCTCTGGCTTTAGGGTAAGTGTAGGCCTGCACTTTTTTTCTGCCTCCTGTTGTCTGTTAGGGTGCAAGAGAACCTGGGTTTTGAACCAGAATTTCAGGGTAATTTCAAAATGGAATTGGGTTTTGCTGACTTTGTCTCAGGCTGAGGTTCCAGCTCTCCTTATCTTGAGGTAGTACCAAGCAAATTTTACCATGCCAGTTGCTTTCAGATAGAGGTGATAATCTTGTGTGTTCTTAAGCGAATGCTGTAAGATCATTTTATGATAAAGCACAAGGTTCTTTATGAAAAAGAACATGGAATTATTTAGGGGCCACAATCTGTCTTGATGATAAAGAGAAAGGATCTTGGAAACCTGTGGTATACTACATATGTATACAGCTGGAAAAGTACAAAGTTTAGTTTGACAGAGACCAAAGTCATAGAGCTTTAGACAGAATTGTATTTAATGTTCTGTCCATGTTCTTTGTTCTTTGGTTTGCTTTGGACCTGGATGTAAAGTGCCAAAATACTTTGAGGAAAGCTTAGTTCTCTTCATGTTATCAGAATGTTCAGACATAGGATGAAGCAAAAATCTCTAACAAATCGTTTTGAAACTTTTTGGCTCTTTTTTTTTTCTGGCATAGGAATCTTGCTAGTACAGATGCAGTCAGGTAAACATCAAAACCCTATTGTTTGTCTTAGAGGGAGATTACATTTACAGTATATTTAGATGTAGAAAAATGAAATCAGTCTTCACAACAATTGTTCCATAAAGAACAAATGCAGTCATGTTTCTCATGTCTTGTGTGTTTTGGTACCTTGTACTTTGACGTGATGTTTCATAGTTTCAGACATACTCGCTGAATTTACCAAATAGCATTGTGACTGCCAGTAAGGACAATTGTTAAATATAACTTCAGATTTTGTATCAAAACCAGCAGACATAATTGTCTTCAATCTAGAAATCATACAAGATGACTTTTAACTAAAACTCCCACTGAATGCCCTTAATGAAAAGTTGGATTTCACAGCACTTGTGGCATTGCTCTTATAATACACCATGTTCTTGAACAGCTTCTCTAGGGAGAAAATCCTGCGGTACATGCAGGAATGCCAGAAGTTTCCTCTCTCATCACAGTTTTGCAGCTGGCCAGCATTCTTGAAGCATCCTGGAATAGAATGCTTCAGGCAACCCTAGGGACCATAGCAGGTTTCCAAAATGTTTTTATTAGTGGTGAACTTGATAAACAACTTGATAGTAATAGATTAATCTTGATGAGAAAACATGCTTTTCATTTAAAACAGCAGTTTGGTTTGGAACAAAAATTTGAGGGTGGGTGGTGGGGAAGGAGGAGGATTCCCAGTTCTTATTCCTGTGAATTCTGCTACTTGACCGGTTGAAACTATTTTGACGTCCCCATTGGTTCCATTTTTCTCTCACGGCACATTTCCCTATATCTATCTAATTTTATTCTTTGATCCCCAATTGTCCTTACATGACATTAAAACCCATTCAGCAAATGCTTAGCTCTGTATTCCAGTTTTATCCTGACTTTATATGATAGAACTTCCTTCAAGAGGAGCATATGGATATATGGGCTAATAGAGGGGAAGTGACAAGTGAAAAAAAAGTAGTTTTGCTTTGAGTAAAACATATTGCACCATATACACCACACATTTCTGACATTCTCCTGTGTGTATCTTTACTCCTTCTGGAATGACATGATGACATGGATTTTTATTATTTTTTCCTTGTTTTAGCTTTTAAACTGGGCAATCGTTAGCAAAACAGTTAAACTATCTCAGAAAATAATTGTAGGTAACTTTCATAAACCTTCCAAATCCAAGCCAAAAAGCAGGCTTTAAACAAAGAAAAATGCTTTAAGAGAAACCAGACTTCCCCGACTAAGTATCTGAACAATAGAGCGATGCAGAGATTCTCTGTCCTGGGTTTGGCCAGGCTAATTTTCACCAAAATCCAGGAAGGGACACAGCTGGGTGGGCTGACCCCACCTGGCCAAACAGAGGCGGGTATTCCATACCATGTGCCGTCATGCTGGGTTTCGGTGGGGGGGAGCGGGGCGGCGGGAACTCACTCGCGGCTCGGGAGCACGCGGCACCGGTCCAGTCTGGGAGAGCGGCTCTCTGGGCTGTGCAGTTTGTGTTGTGTATTCTCCTTATCTGTATCATTGTTGTTCCTGTACCCTTTGTTTGCTGTTCTGTTGAACTGCCCTTATCCCGACCCACCGGTTTCTGCCTGTTTCTTTCCATTCTCCTCCGCACCCCGGTGGGGGGAGGGGCGGCCACATGGTGCTTTTGTTGCCGGCTGCAGCCAAACCAGAACATCCTCTCATTTTAATCCATGTGAAGCCTTCCTGTGGTCTGCATGGCTCATGGTGGCTAGCAGAAGGAAAGAATAATACACTCGCATGTGTTATATCTAACCTACCTATAATTAAAAAATGTTCTCCCAGCCAGTAAGTGCATGCATTTTTCTCAATTTTTGTTCTGCCTGCAGTATGATTCTATTTCTAGCAATAACAGACTGAAGAGTCTGGGATGTGGATAATGGCACTTCTCTGAGCTGCAGAGGTTTCTTGAGGTCCATCTGGCAGAGTAATGTTACCTTAGCTCTTGTGGAAAGGATCCTTTATTTTTATTTTTTTCTATTTCTAAAAGCAGTTGTAGTACTACTACTAGTACTACTAGTATTTAATTATTTACTGCTATTTTAGTCTTTTGTCTTTGCTAGAACAAAAATCTTCTGCAGGTAATAATGGAAAAAGAAAAGCAGAGCCTTTTCGAGGGAAAGTTGGGAAGAAATTGGTGGTCTTCCTTGAACATCGTTCGGATCAGGACTGAGAGTGAGAAGTCTGCATATAAATATCTAGAGAAAAGTGCCACTGCACAATGAATCAGATGCTTTCTGAGCAAATAATTAGTATTCTAACAAGATGAAGTTAACAAAAAGATGCAATTCAGCACAAAACCATTGTAAACTGAGTAACGCACAATGTTAACACTCAGCTGGATGCCAGGTGCCCACCAAAGCCACTCTATCACTCATCCTCCTCGGCTGGACAGGGGAGAGAAAACATAATGAAAGATTCGTGGGTCAAGATAAGGATGGGGAGAGATCACTAGGAAATTACCATCACGAACAAGCAGATGCAACTTGCAGAAATTAGTTTAATTTATTGCCCCTTTAAACACCTTCCCCCACCCCTCTCTTCTTCCCATGCTTAACTTTACCCCTGAATTCTCTACCTCCTCCCCCAGAGTGGTGCAGGGGGACGGGGAATGGAGGTTGCAGTCAGTTCATCACGCTTAGCCTCTGCTGTTCCTTCCTCCTCAGGGGAAGGACTCCTCACTCTCTTCTCTCCAGGATGGAATCCCTCCCATGGGAGACAGTCGTCCATGAACTTCTCCAATGTGAGACCTTCCTGTGGGCTGCAGTTCTTCACTAAGTACTCCAGTGTGGGTCCCTTCCACGAGGTGCAGCCCTTCATGAAAAGGCTGCTCCAGTGTGGGTCCCCCACGAGGTCACAAGTCCTGCCAGTGGGCTCCACTCTCCACGGGTCCACAGGTCCTGCCAAGAGCCTGCTCCAGGTGGGCTTTCCACAGGGTCACAGCCTCCTTTGGGCGTATCTACCTGCTCCACTGTGGACCTCCATCGGCTGCAGGAGGACAGCCGGCCTCACCGTGGTCTTCACCAGGGGCTGCAGGGGTATCTGCTCTGGCACCTGAAGCACCTCCTCCCCCTCGTTCTTCACTGAGCTTGGTATCTGCAGAGTTGTTTCTCTTACATCATCTCACTTGTCTACGCTGCTGCAGGTTTTTTTTCTCCCATTCTTAAAATATGTTATCACAGAGGCACCATTGCTGATGGGCTCAGCCTTACCCACTGGCAGATCCATCTTGGAGGCAGCTGGAACTGGCTCTATCAGACGTGGGGGAAGCTTCTAGGAGCTTCTCTCAGAAGGCACCCCTGTAGGCCCCCTGCTACCAAAACCTTGCCATGAAAACCCAATACAGCACCTTGCAAGCTGTGCTACAGTAGGATATAGATGGTCTACCTTCTCCCCAGAAACAACAGGGAAATTTGTTTGCAATAAAGAGCAGCCAGGGGAATTAGTTTCGTTCCTCCATTTCTTTTCAGATGCTCACCCTGCTTTTTTGAACTGTGACACTCACAGTAACTTTGGCATGCTTTTTGCCTGTAGTCATATATCCTGGAGTGGTGTGACAATACAAATTCTGCTAAAGAATTAATCCCTAGTCCTTGTCCTGAAAGAATATAGATGGTTCTATTGTGAGTAATTTAAGGTCAAAACCCAGGAAAGAAATAGACTTTTAAATGTATTATTCCTAAAATTCTCATGGTTTCTCTGCAAAAGGCCCACAACTTTTGAAAGTTTGGGAGTATCAGTCCTACAGAAGATTGAGAAAAGTTCCTTTTATTTTTGTTGCAACAATGCCAGAGGTTCTTTTCACAGACCTTAAGGTGCTCTGACGACCACATATTTATAAACACTTTAGAACAACAATACCGTTTTCTAAGCCAGTCAGACATTATTATGTTTCAGGCATTAGTAATTTATTTTTATTAATAGCCTAGAATTTTGGTGTTTTGATGAGCAAGAGAGATATTGCAGTCTAAAGATCACAGAACCACAGAACCACAGAATCATAGAATCACAGAATGGTAGGGGTTGGAAGGGACCTCTGGGGATCATCTAGTCCAACCACCCTGCCAAAGCAGGATCACCTAAAGAAGGTTTCACAACACTGCGTCCAGGCGGGTTTTCAGTATCTCAAAAGAGAAGGAGACTCCACAACCCCTCTGGGCAGTCTGTTCCAGTGCTCTGTCACCTTCAACGTAAAGAAGCATTTCCTCATAGAATCACAGAATCACAGAATCACAGAATAGTAGGGGTTGGAAGGGACCTCTGTGGGTCATCTAGTCCAACCCCCCTGCCGAAGCAGGGTCACCTACAATAGGCTGCACAGGATCTTGTCCAGGCGGGTCTTGAATATCTCCAGAGAAGGAGACTCCACAACCTCCCTGGGCAGCCTGTTCCAGTGCTCCGTCACCCTCAGAGGGAAGAAGTTCTTCCTCATGTTCAGACGGAACTTCCTGTGCCTCAGTTTGTGCCCATTGCCCCTTGTCCTGTCACTGGGCACCACTGAAAAGAGCTTGGCCCCATCCTCCTGACACCCACCCTTCAGATATTTGTAGGCATTTATAAGGTCCCCTCGCAGCCTTCTCTTCTTCAGGCTGAACAAGCCCAGTTCCCTCAACCTCTCCTCGTAGTGGAGATGCTCCAGTCCCCTCACCATCCTTGTAGCCCTCCGCTGGACTCTCTCCAGTAGCTCTTCATCCTTCTTGAACTGGGGAGCCCAGAACTGGACACAGGACTCCAGATGGTGCCTCACTAGGGCAGAGTAGAGGAGGAAGATCTTACAAATCCAGTGCATTCTCCTAATTTCCAAGTATCTTTTATTACTTTTCCTTTTCAAAGTTATTTTTTTAACATCATGATAGCTCCCAGCCCTTCACATATTTATCTTGTGAGTATGATTGAATGAATGCCTTTTCAATAACAGAAAAAAATATTAAACATTTAACATTTAATAAAAACATTTAATTGTATCAGGTTCCTTTGTTGCCCATTTTAACTTGACACAAGCAATGAAAACACTCTAAGCTGATTCCAATACTATCAATGCCACTTGTGCTACCATTTAAGTAAAATCTTTTATCATTAGCATTCCCACTCCAAGGAATGGCTTGTCATAACATTGACTTTGCCATATGCTACCACTCAAATTGTAGTTGTCAAGTTATTGGTGACATGGATATTTCACAGAATACACGCTTCTTAAATCATATACTCTTCCAATCACATAGATTTCACAGTGATCAGTGTGATGCAAAGTTAGAAATAGTTGGAAGCTCTGACTTACAGAAGGTTCACGTATTCAGATGTTCTTCTTCCTTTCTTCTCCAAAAGCTATATTAGTGATGCTTTTTATTTGCTAAGTGATATCTTACAGCAGGACTTAGCAAACATGAGGAAGATAGATTCCTTTCAGCAACAACTGTTAGTTTATCCATTAATGCCCCCAGCAAAACACCGTTGGAGCTGACATGCATGACTGATGGGCTCCCTTAATAAGCAGCTCATCTTCAAAAGAGGAGCTGCATATCTCTAGTTCTGTTTTCAGTGTTTGTGTCGGAGTCCCTACAGATGGTAGTATAAGTGTTTTTGCACTGGCTTGATCCTGGGTGTCAGCTTGGCCTGATGTGCAACCCAGATGAGCCTCGGGACTAGCCAAGATATGAGTGATCACTGACTAGCTACTCCCCTTGCTGCTTTGGTTCTGAGAGTAGAAAAGCAGGCCTGATTCCTGCCTGTGTTGCAATTCCCCAGTCTTGTGCTACTTTTCTGTCCTCTTTGCACCCCTAAAACAATACCAAGGGCTCAGCTGCAGGGGCTCAGCTTTGAAACACGTAAGGGCTGGAGGGATTTAGCAGGAATATTCCTATGTCTTAGGCCTCTTATAGCTGAACAGAGTCCTATGACAAGACTGGCATTTGATATTGTAGATTTTCAGGATGGGATATTGTCTTCCATTTATCAATAAAGTCCCATAAAAAATGTTGTATAAATAAATAATAATTGTAACCACAGGTGGTCTAAAATGGTAACGACCTCAAATCCTTTTTGCGTATAGAATTTTATGTGGTATTTTTAACTGTAATTCCTATTTCTTTTGACATTTTTACTATGACTAATTCATGATTTTCCTCATAAATTGCCGTATCAGAGTCCAAGCCCAATAACGTTATATATTGTAAAAGCACTATGCCTGCTACTGTGCAGTGTGACACAATTATTGTATGGCTGCCTTCTTCATCATCCCTTAGACAAGGGGAGTCCACCTAGGGAGTGGTCTTTTTCAAAGCCTGTTAGTACATAATTTCTGCTTTCTACTCTGTTTCTTAGTAGGCTGATACCTGCTTTATAAAATTTACTTATTTAATATCACACAAGTAAGCTGACTCAATGTCTCCCACTCCCCTACAGAGTGGCATAGCCATGTGACAATGAACTACTGTCAGCTTAGAGTCATTGACAAGGCCAAGTGACAAAACTCACATTATGGGTGTCAGCACCATACCTGAAGCTGTGGATACAAAGCAGAGGGGGCAATTTTCTGATGCTGCAACTAACAATTTTGAGCAAAATTACATACTTGGAAACACACCCAAGCATCTTTTCCTCTGTGTTGTATGTTAAACCAGAGGGGAAATGCAAAAAGTATGTGCGAATATAAATATATACATATGTTGTGCATATTCTATCTAAAACTAAATTAAAACTTTTTTTCATAATATATCTAGAGTGAAAGCAAAAATACTTACTCTCATTACATTTTACATGAAACCAAGCACTTATATTCTAAATATTGCATGTACGTGAAATGAAGTGTTTTATTACTTGTATTACAGCACTGAAAATACTTAGCTGTTTTTTATTTATAAATCATGCTCTATGAAATGATTTCCATTTGCAGCCTCTTGTCCTCCATAATGAAATGAATTTTCACCCACATACACTTTTTCAATTCTTATTTTTGTTTTATTTTTATTTTGGTGATCCAGCGGAAATTGATCTACCTTTTTTATATGATCCTTCTCTGGAGCTGCTGGAGAAAAATTTCTGCAGCTGAACTACATTTAACATATATATTGATCAGAAAATGTTTAGTTTGTTTCATCAATTACTTCGGAGCCTCAGCTTTCTGTGACTCGTAAGGTCTGTATAACTTGTGAGTGGATCTTTATAAAAGGGACTGCTCAGTTCCAAAACAAGAACAAAAAATAAGGATAGGAGTAACATATATTTTGTTTGTTGGAAGATCTGGTCATAAGCATAGAGTGTACTGTGGGGGACCTACTGTAAGTCATTCTGATGGCAAAGAAATCTTCTCTTGTTCCTGCTATAACTACTCACAGCTACAAACTCACACACGCAGAGATACATGCAGCTACCTACATTCACACAAACATGCATTTACACACAGTTGCTTCCTTCCTCTTGGTACATGCCAAAATATCAGAGTATTTCGAATACTCACCTTCATTAAGAGTTTTAATGAAATTGATGGTATGTTATGTATTGTTTGGAGGCTGCTGTAAATATTTTCAGGTCTGCATCAGGTTGCATGTCTTTTCTTGTTCAAACTCACTGCGCCATACTCAAGGCAAAGAGGAATGATATGTCTGACAGGGTGTTAGAAAGTAAGATAGTATTGATGAAGATGTCCCCAGAGCTTTGAATGGTATGCCGAGAAAAGAGTGAGGTGGAGATAATGAAAAAAGGAGTAATGGAAAAACAAAATTGGAGGGAAATATTATTGCAAAGAATCATACTGATACCATGTATCTCAAACTAGAGGCAAAAGTTTGCTGTCTCTAGACAACCCAATGAGTATAAACAGATTTGGACAGGTTGCCAGCAGGTTGAATTGGTCAAGGGATCTGCTGAGGACTTTCTGGTAGAGAGCTGCTTATGTAATGAAGCTGGTGAAATAAAATGCAGAAGCTCATTTTGCAGGGGATAGGTTAATTGAACCCATCTAGCTTTTTCAGTCTGGAAAGCAGGTATGAAATTTCATCAGGCTGGGGTTCTCCTATGAAAGTCCCGGAACTTCCTTGTTCAATCAGGTCACTTGATAGCTAAATGAATTTTCTTGCAGCATTCTGCCTCCAGCTCAGAAGAGCTGAGACACTCAGACTACTGAAACACATGAATGAAGAGTAGCTGATCTTCCCCACTTGCCTCTGTAGTGTGTGGCAGAAAAGAGCCCGCGTGAACGATCATGGGTAAAGGGATGAAGAAGGATAAACACTATCACAGTCTGCTCTGGGAGCTGAGTGCTTGAGCTACTCCCCACATTGACTGCATATAATATCAAGTATACTTCTTGCACCCTTGGCTCTGAAGCAGAAACTTATGGTTCTCTTTCCACAAAGAACAAGTCCTAACGTAATTTCAGCTTAGATTTCCGTTCTTGGTTTCTAAACTCTAACTGAACTCTGGAACCCCAAACTGAGAGATCTGTATGCTTGGCATGGTTTCAGTTTTCTTTTATCTTTAATCAGTTTAATAATTTCAAACCTGTAGCACACACTGTAGGACTTGAATGAGGCAGAAATCTATGGATTTTGTCCCTCAGTTTTTAGCAATGGGTCACATGTGTGTCTTTCAAGGCAGCCAGGTTTGAATAGAGTCACACACAAAGCCTGTGGAAAAAGGCCACAGGAATCTGCATGAAACCAAGACAAGTGCAGCAGATTATCAAGGTGGGATATGGAGATTATGTGGGCAGGAGGAAAAGACAGAATAGGAAAGGACTAGTATAATGAACTAGAACATGTTACAGGATCACAGAATCAGGTGATAGGTGGGAAGGGAGCTCTTGAGCTCACCTAGTCTAATGCCCTGCTGAGGGCAGGGTCAGTTAGAACAGGTTGTCCAGGACTGTGTCCGGTTAGGTTTTTAACATCTCTGAGAACAGAGACTGCCTGGCTTCTTTGGGTAAGCTGTGCTGATGTCTGACTGTCTTCACAGTAAAAAAGTGCTTTTCTGTGTACAGGCAGGATTTGTGTTTTAATTTGTGCTCATCACATCCTGCACTTGTTTCTCTTCTTCATTCCCTCCATCAACTATTTATAGACATGGATAAGGTCCACCTGAGCCTTCTCTTTTCCATGCTGAACAGTCCCAGTCCTCTCAGCCTCTCCTCGTATGACAGATGCTTCAGTTCGTTCATCATCATTGTGGTCCTGTGCTGGACTCGCTCCAGTATGTTCTTGCCTCTTGTACTGGGAAGCCCAGCACTGAAAACAATACTCCAGGTGCAGCCTCAATAGTACTGAGTAGAGAGGAAGGATTAGGATAGAAAGGATATTAGGAGAACTGGAGGGGAGGCGAGGAGGAGGAAAGTTGTAGGCAGGTTAGGCTGAGACCAAAAACATGCCAAAAAAAAAGGTGGAATAAAGCAGTTCCATGACAAGAAGTACAAAACCTCACATAGTGAAGGTATGAGATAGCAAGAAAAAGAGCAAAAGTAAAAGAGAATTTTCAGCTGGAAATATTTCTTGATTTTATCTGTAAAAACAGATTAAAAACATTACAACAGAAGCATGTCTTCTGATATGTACGAGAATATAAGTAGGTTAGAAAAACTGCCGTAACCCCAGCTAACGGCTTAAGTCACATGGTCAAAAAATGCTGAAGTTACGATTCCAAGAGTAACATGAATTACTCTTTCTCTTCTTTATTTATGACATGGTGTATAGTTCACAGAATATTAACCATGCTAAAGAAAAAATGTGCACATGTGGAAGTCTTTTTGGAAGGCCTGCAATTTAGGGAATCGTAGATCTTCATTTTAGTCTCCACCTGGCTTTTGAAGATACATCTACTTCAGTTGTTGTGTATAGAAAATAATAAATCACAGCATTAGCTTACCTCTGAAATAAAGAAATAATATTTTAAGCAATTATAATACTAGGATACGTTTGAGAAGCCATATTGCTTTTAGGTGCAATCTCAGAAAATAGGAAAAAAACCCCGAGGATTTATGTGGGTTTGAAAGTACCCATTACTCTGCAGGATTGGGCCCATTAATAAACAGATACTGCCAGACTGGAAGTTTGTATGATACCAGTTCTGGATCTATAAAACCGATTTATAATTCCTGTGCTGAAGCTGCCCTAGTAAGCTCATTACCCTTGGGAAATAGACAGTGTATGTTTAAACAAAAGGGTAAGTCACTTCAATCTCTAAACTTCTCCTGCCTCCCCCCTTCCCGTTTTGTCCTTCGTCCTCCTCCTTCCCCTCCACCACACCCTCCAAAAAAAAAAGTTTGGGGAGGAGGTGAGTGTTCAACACCATTGGACAACCATGAAAGATGTATATTCCCCAGTAAAATTCTGTTTTCTGGATAAGCACAGCTGACTTGAGTACCACAGCACAATCTTTTTTAGTTCATGTCTCTTTAAGGTCTCTGTAAATAGGCAGACTGAAATTATGGTGCTGAGAGAGGTCAGAATAACAATATTTTCTACTTTAATAGTCTCCCTTTTTCTTTTCAGCTGGCTGGAATTCACATTGTTGTGAACCGCTTTTTAATAAATTCCAAGTTTTGAACACTGCACTTATACACAGCTTACAGCTGGAAATAAACAGACTTACAATGGCTGAAGGTAATTCAGCAATTTTAAATTTTTTACGAGGATGATGAAGTGAGAGTTTCTGGAAAAAATATCTCTGTGTACTATTTGTTTTCCAGAACCTTTACCTTGTTTGGAGGATGATGTTGTCTCCTTACAGCAGTTACGATTTTTCACTACATTGCTTGATTATCATTTCTGTTAAAAAAACGTGCCATATTTAAAACTTTTAATCTGTTACCCTACTCCTTTTCTTCTCTGTTGATTATAAGGATGGATCACATGACAAAATAAATTATTTTGGCAGCTACTCAGTAAGTGCTACTCTGTGTGCAACAGCTTGCTTTTACTTGTCTTCTGCACTGACTCTTTCAGAAGCAAGCACTTCTGTATCCTGTTGTTCTCTGTATAGTTTGCTGAGCACTGCCTATGCTTTGCTGACGAGGGAAAAGACCTTTTAGGCTAAACATTTCCCTTTAACCTTTTTTTGGAAAAAAGATTCCAGAGTTCTTTTCCCAATGCTCAGAAAAATGTGTGAAATGCTCTGCTTTGTGATTATTGAGATATAAGAGGTAGAGCTGAGAACCATGAAAAATGGTTATGCCTGCATAGACACCAGGCTGTAGGGCTAGGGTGGAAAGTACTCCCAGACTTTTCTGTGTGGAATTGTCTAAGAATATCTAACAAACGAAAAGAAGAAATTTAAATGGATTTGTTTACACACTCTCTCTTGCCTCTGCTCTTGTGCTTTTCTGTCTCATTGATTCTTTAATTACAGAAGAGATAACTCTCTGATAGCAAAATAGGTGCTCTGGCATGCAAGCATTACCATTGCAGGCTCTGGGATCTTATGCCTTCATAGACACCAGGCTGAAGGGCTGAGGTAGAAAATACTCTCAGACTCTGGACTTTTACATATGGGGAGGAATCTAAGGGAGTAACCAGGGGAACACAGACCTGACACTCCAGTCTTTCAGATGCTGTTGTTTCCCAAATTAATGGTGATTCCCACTCTACTTGATAAATTTCTATTTGATTTTTTTATGCCCAGCAAGGATGAGCTATCTCTGGAACATAGGAGAAATCTTTATATTTTTCTGTCTTGAAGGATGGTCTCTAACAGATTTTTCTGACCCTCCCTGCATTATCTAATGGAAAGGCTGGGTTACAGTGTAAAATGGCAATAACCATAGTATCTGTTTTAATCTAGAATCTCAAATTATTTTATTAACTCTAGCAAAAAGACACATGAGGTTTATGTAAATATTATGCCTATTTTACTGATAAAAAGCTTTGATAAAAACACAGCTTGTTGAAGGCCAGTAAATAGCTTTGGACTGGGACCAGAAACTAAATGCCCAAATCCGTTCAAATGAAGCTCAGGGTTAGTGATCTCTTGCCTGTGATGATAAGACTTGCATTAAGAACCAAAGCTACTTGAATAGCTGGGAAAGCTCCTTTCCCTTTCTGAGCCTTTCTTCTTGTAGTCCCTCATGAACATCTTTCTTCTTCTTCAGACTTCTCATCGGGGAGAGAGATTTCCAGCAGTAATTAGGTTTTTGGAAGTTGTCTGGTGGCGCAGCATTTGGAAATATCCTTCAGAGGTTATTTTAACTGCATTTGGCAGCAGATCTTTCATTGCACTGTCATGCCTATCCCTGGGAATTGTTTGGTGGCACTCATGAACGCTGTCATTGAGCCAACATTTCAAGGCCAGCACTGGCCTCATGGTGACTCTTGATCCTGCCTGCGTACTGCGAAATGGAGCAGGGTACAAGAGCTACGCCTGCAAGTGCTGGCTGGCTCCAGTCAAGGTCCTGCTAGCTGGGCAGCTGCATCAGCCCGCACGGTACCTCAGCTAACTAGCCTCCCTGAGAATTATGCGAGCATGCTCAGAGCTAACCTGGAGTCTCTGACATGATGCCAAATCCTGTTGCAAAGAAGAGCCTCTAGTCCTTCACCTCAGCCACTAGACAACCCTGATTCAGGAAGTATGAGCAGGTGTGCTTGAATTGGTATGGCTTACCAGCTTAGGACTCATTTCTGCCTTCTTTTATACCGAGCTGCTTAGCTGTGACACTTACCGCCATTGCAGGAGATCGTGAGACACTTGCAGTACTGTCAACATCAAATAAAAAAAACCAGGCGGTAGACTCCCCCGACTTTCCCATAAAGAATATGATGAATGCATCT